>NW_007729615.1:298228-362625 GCF_000696425.1 Galeopterus variegatus | reverse complement strand
AGAAGAAGGCCGTGTGAAGACACATGGTTACAGACACACACCGCAAGAATGCCATGTGAATACAGAGGCAGAGATTGGAGTGATGCAGCTGCAAGCCAAAGAATGCCAAAAATTGTTGGCAACCACCAGAAGCTGGGAGAGAGGCACGGAATAGATTCTACCCCCAGGAGCTTTCTGAGGGAGCATGGCCCCACTGACACCATGATTTCAGACTTCTGGCCTCCAGAACTATGAAAGAATAAATTTCTGTTGTTTTAAGCCTCCCTGTTTGTAGTAATTTGCTATGGCAATCCTAGGGAGCCAACACACTCCTGAAAAAATTATGCTAAGAGAAAGAAGCCAATCAAAAAGGACCACATATTGTATGATTCCACTTATATGAAATGTCCAGACTAGGCAAATCCACAAACAAAAAATAGATTAGTGGCTACCTCGGGCTGGGGGATGCTGGGTTTGGAGATTGAAAACTAATGGCATGGGGTTTCTTTTTGAGGTAATTAAAATGTTCTAAAATTGACTGTGGTGATGGATGCACAATTCTGTGAATATACTAAAAGCCAATGAATTTTAACAACAACAACAAAATGAATTAAAGTAAGGAAGCACTTAAAAAAGGGTGGTGCATGTCAAAAGAACACAGGACACAAGCTGAAAGAACTCCAAATGACTAAGGCCGAAACAATTTGAACAATTAATAGTCATAGTACTGTACTGAATTATAACCCACAGAATAAAATACTTATAAATATAAACTGAAAGAATTAAATAAACTGAAAAATTAAGTCACCGAATAAATCAAATCAATGGGGGAAGAAGGGATAGCACTTCCTTACAGAAAAGTTCCAATTAATAAATGTAGAAGAAATGAGAGAAATACAAAATTTCCATTAATACACCACAGTTATATATTTTTTAAGCCAGCTAATATTTTTTTTTAGCAGTGGGGGTTGTATACCAACTTTAGTGGCACTAATTGTCAGTAAGTTCTGATAATACAGTAATAATTTTTACAAACAAGATATATCAAAGATGCTAAAATTAGTGAATAAAAGTTTGAGCAGTGGGGGTTGTATACCAACTTTAGTGACACTAATTGTCAGTAAGTTCTGATAACACAGTAATAATTTTTACAAACAAGATATATCAAAGATGCTAAAATTAGTGAATAAAAGTTTGCTGAAAAAATAGGATAATCAAATAGGCTCAAAGTATCTCTCCCAAGATACTTATTAATTATAAAAGCACTGCATGGGACATACTTACACTCCATAACTATTTGTTGTCTCACTAAAATTCTAATTTAACTGACATCCTGTATTTTTCTTTGCTTTATCTGTCAACCCAAATTGAGAAGGAAGGGCACATCACTTCCATGGTATTCTTGCCAAAAATGTATAATGTTTTCTAATCATGAGAAAACAGCAGACAAACAAACACATTCTACACAATTACTGACTATGAGATAAGGAAAGACTGAGAAACTATCACAGGAAAAGGAAATTAATAAAAATAAAAGCAGAAATCAACAAGTTAGAATCAAAACTGACTGTAGAAGAGACGAAAAATCTAAGCCAGGGGTTGGCAAAATTTCTGTAAAAGGCTAGATACTAAATATTTAAGGCTTTGTGGGCCATTTGAGTAGCTGCAGCTACTCAACTCTGCCATGGTAGTGTGAATGAACGAGCAAGACTGTGTTCCAGTAAAACTTTATCTACAAAGACAGTAAGCAGACCAGATCTGGCCAAAGTCTGCCAACCCCTGATATCAATAGACCATTTTCTATTGAAGAAACTTTTCAAAGATCAAATCCCTCTCTAAAACACCAGGCTTTGTCTGTTTCACAGGACAATTATACCAAACTTTAAAAGATTAAACAATTCTAAAAAATTTTCAAACTTTCGTCCCCACTTCCTACTACCACCCACCCATGCACCCACCCACAAGAGTATAGCTTTTTATTTGTATGTATTCTTGCAAAAAAGTGACTGTTTTGTATATACATAGTTTTTTGTGTATATATTGTTTAATTTACAAGTAGTAATTTGCCACATCAAATAATGCTTTAACAAACAATTCCACACATGTTCTCTCCTAGCTTATGCAAGCACTGTTGGGTCACAGGAACCTATAAGGGTTCCTATATCCCCAAAGTCCTGCCAACATCTGGTAACATCTGGTTTTCAAATTTCTAACAGGTAAAAGTTTCCATTACTTTTGTTAACTATTTCTGAACATTGAAAAAGAAAGAAAATTTTTGCCTTTCTTTTCTGTAAAAAGAGTATAACATTGATATCAAAACCTGAAATATATCACAAAACCAAAAACTACAGAAAAAATTCAAATACTGATGCAAAATCCTAAATATTAGCAAGACTCCAACAGTACATTAAAAAAAAAAATCAAAATACATCATATGCATAAATATACAATGTATTATAGGATTAATTCCAGGAATGCAAGAATGGTTCCACATTAGCTCATAAATAAATAAATAAATAAATAAATAAATAAATAAATAAAATGGCTATCTCCACAGACTCTGAAATATCCATTCTGGATAAGAATACTCTATAAAATATGAATAGATGAATACTTTTGTAGTATTGCAAAATAGATCTACCAACTCAAAAGTTAGTGTCAAACTTAAATGAAGAAACTATAGAAGCATTCCCACTAAAGCCTGGATAGGGCTGGTTGGTTAGCTTACTTGGTCAGAACTTGTTGCTGGTAACACCACGATCAAAGGTTTGGATCCCCTTACCAGCCAGCTGACAATAAACAAACAAACAAACAAACAAAAAAGCCTGAAATAAAACAAGGATGTTCACTGTCATGTACTGGGGATACTAGTTAATGCAGTTAGAAAAGAAGAAAATAGGAGTACAAAAATTGGAAAGGAAATGGTAAAATGGTCATTATTTGCAGATGATGTAACTGTATACCTGAAAAAATCTGGAGAAGGGCTATCCAATATGATAGCCACAAGCCACATGTGGTCACTGAGCATGTGAAATGTGGTGTGATTTGAAACAAATGTTTTAATTTTAATTAAATTACATTTAAATTAAGATAGCTTTATGTATTAGTGACTACTGTATTAGATAATGCAGATCTAGAGAATCAACCAAAATGCAACACAGACACATAACTGATACATGGCAATCAACAGCTCTCTCTCTCTCTTTTTTTTTTTGGTGGCTGGCCAGTAAAGAGTATCAATAGCTTTCATACACACAAAATAACAATCAGATAAAAGACATAAAGGAAGAGAAAAACCTATTTATAATAGCAACAAAAAAGAAAAATCTTAGGAATAAATCTAAGAAATGTGAGATTTGTGGAGAATACTTCAAAAACATAAAAAGAAGGCTTGAACCTACTATGTTCTTGGTTAGGAAATTCCATGGTAGAAGATGTGATTCCTCCCAAAGTCAATCTATAAATTTATATGATACCATTAAAAATACTAACACATTTTTATAATTAAACTAGACAAGCTAATCCTAAATTTCATATAAAAAATAAACAAGAAAGAATATCTGGAAAAGCTCAGAAAAAGAAGAGCAATGAGGGTAGGAGGAGGACTGATGCTACTAGAGAGTAAAATCTATTCTAAGCCTTTGTACAGAGAAAGGGGACACCTTAGACTGGTGAGGAAAAAACGAACTATCTACTAAGCATTACAGGGATAACTGGATAGCCATCTGCAAAGAATAACGTTGGACCCTCACCCCATATTACATATCAAAATAATTCCAAATGAATAAAGAGAGACTTAAATATAAAATATAGAACCACAGTAGTTCTAGAAGAAACCATGGGAGAAATTCTTTATAATTTTGGAATGGAAAATGTATTTCTAATTATTATTCAGAACACAGACACTGTAAAAGGAAAACTGATAAACGAATCTTTCTGAATGACCTGAAACACAATAAGCAAAGTCAAAAGAAAATAAAGCACTGGGAGAAAATATTTATAATTCATATCAATATTTATAATTCGTGGGCCGGCCCGTGGCTCACTCGGGAGAGTGTGGTGCTGATAACACCAAGGCCCCGGGTTCGGATCCCATATAGGGATGGCCAGTTAGCTCACTGGGTGAGCGTGGTGCTGACAACACCAAGTCAAGGGTTAAGATCCCCTTACCGGTCATCTTTTAAAAAAAAAAATATATATATATATATTTATAATTCGTATCACACAAAGGGCTATTCTTGCTAATATATAAAGAACTCTCAGAAATTGGTAAGAAAAAACAAAAATGAGCAAAGGATATGAGCGGATTACTCATGAAAAAGGAAATAAAAATACTTAATCGTATGGGAAAAATGAGATATTCTTCAGCAAAAAACCCAAACATTTGATAACATGTTGCTGTGTGGGGTAAGGGAGATTCTCATCTATTGCTAGTGGGAGTATAAATTAATACATCTGGAAAATTTTGTTAATATCTATCAAAATTTAAAATGCATATACTCTTTGTACAAGTCTACTTCTGGAAATCTATCCCACAGATTTATGTGCACAATATGAAACAACATATTCACAAAGTTATTCACTACAACACTGTTGATAACAGCACAATATTGAAAACAATTCGAGTTGGAGGACTGGTTAAATAAATTACAATGCATCTCTACAATGGGATGTTATGCAGTAATGAAAAAAATGAGAAAGCTCTCTATGTACTCAAATAGAAAGAACTCCCAAGATACACTGAGCAAAAAAATAACAAGGTATAGAAAAGTGACATAACATGCTTTATTTTAAATGCATGAAGCCCTCCAGGAGGATCTCCCCCCCCCCAAAAGACACTGCTTTTCTTAGGTGAAGTGAGGGAGAAGGACTAGGTAGTTTGGATCAGGGATGGGTATTTCCATATATACCTGTATATATTTTTTGCTTTTTTTACTATTTGAATATATTATCTATACAAAAATAACACAAGAAAAATACAATAAAAGGAAAAAAAGACACACTATTCAGCTTTTAAAAAAAATGAGTCAGCACTGGATTCAATGATATGCAATCATATCCAAAACATATTTTTAAGGGACAAAAGCAAAGTGACAATGTCGGTACAGTATGCTTCCAATCATGAGCTTTACAAAAAGATACATATTCTTATAGATGCACAGAATATCTCTGGAAAGATACACCAAACTGTGATAGATGATTGCTTCTGGGGAAGGCAAGTAGAAGACTCAAAAAAGCACCTGATATTACATGTCCTTTGTTATTGCTTGAATATTATTTATTTTTTACTATATGACATTTTATTATAAAATGGATTTCAAATGTTTATCTCCCACCAGATCTTATCTCTAAGCTCCAGATATGTATTTCCAATTGCCTACCTGATTCCAACTGCTCCACCTGGACTTCTCACAGGCACCTTCAACCCAGTAAGTATAAATCTAAACTCATGATCTTCCCCACAAAACCTGGTCCTTCTCTAGTGTTCTTTGTCAGTGTTGACATTACCACCCTCTCTGTTGCTGAATTAAAAAATGTGTGAGGTAGCTGACTCCTCCCTCCAACCTCCAACCAGTCACCCAGTCCTGTTGACGCTCTCTCTTCATTGCATCTGCATGTGTTCATCTCCACGGGCAGTGCCATAAACCAGCAAACATTATCTCTCACCCAACTTTGCCACAGTCATATACCATGTCTCTTTATTGCTTCCTTTCTTGCAATCCAATCATTCTACTCCCCTAGTTAAAAGCTTCCTATGACTTTTGGGAAGTAAGATGATCAGAAAGATTGAAAAAGACCCAGAATTCTCAATGTAATCTACATGATTTGACTTTTTCTAGTACTTTCTCATCTCATGCTCCCATCTCACTCTTTATATTCCAGCCACACTAGCCTTCATTTAGCTCCTCAAACTCTCCCTTCCTCAAGTCCTTGCATGTGCCCACATCTCTCCCAACACCAGCACCACTAAGTTTTCACTGAGTTAACTACCTCTCATCCTTCCTGTCTCAGTTTAAACACATTCTTCAGAATATCTTTACTGACCTTTCAGACAAGGTCAGACCCCCTGTTTTATGCTGGCTTATCACCTCTTCGTCAAATAACTTATTGCAACAATAATTAAGTAATCATAAAATAATATTTATCCTTCTAACAGTCTAAGAACAGTTTTACTCACTGCTGTATTCTAAAATAATGCTATAATATAAACATTTGTTGAACAAATGAATAAACGTAAGGACAGGGAGACAGAACTAAAGGGAAGACCAAAGGCCACAGCACATGAGAAAGGCTCGTGTCAGCAGAGGCCTGCAGGAGGCGTCACCTGCTGCCCAAACTCTCGCCTCAGCAATCCTGGACCCTGGCTCCTTGTCAACATCTGCCCACTCACCACACTGTTTGGGGACTGGAGCTGCCCTGACAAGGCTGGGCTGCTATTGTAGCCAGAGGTGATGCCAGAGAGGCTTCCGTTGGAGCTGGTGCACAGGGAACTGGAGTTGGCCAGGGTGTGTAGTTTTTCTTCTTCCTGGAAAGGACAGATCCTTATCAACCAGCTTCTGATGCAGCCTCACTATGCACACTTTCCCTTCCCACCTCCACAGCTCCCATCAAACATTTCCCAGTGTCTCCCGACCTCGGCCTCACACCCTGTGCCTTCCCAAAGCCATTGCTCTTCACTCTTCCCCATCACACGCCAAAGCCTCTTCTTCCCAGAGTCTAGCCTGGGCACAAGAGCTGGTCTGATGAGGGTGTAAAGAAACAGTGTAAACAGAAAGTGAGCCCAGCTTTGAGCTGGCACCAGGAATCCCATGCCCTCCTCTAAATGTTATGTCCTAAGACTCAAAGGCAGCCACAGTGAAGGCTGACCCAGTCTGAGGTCTGCACCAGGCTCTAGACCTATCCTGAAATCAGAGGTTCACCCCACTCCCCACCCTCAGCAGCTGAGAAATGATCTGCTGGCGGATTCTTAGCTTCTCTTGTTCAGTCCGCTCCTGCAGTCGGTCCCGGGCTCGGGCAATTTCCACCTTGGCCTCCTCACGGGCCCGCTGGTAGTCTCGAAGCATCAGCTCTATGCCAGAGGGTGGGCGAGCAGACCTTGACTCTTGGCTCCTGAGGAAGACCACAGGGTGTTAAGATACCTTCTAACATGGGGGATGAGTGACAGCCCTGGGCCTTCCCACCCCAGGCTAACTTAACCACCTTCTTGAAAGACCCATCCTCCCTTTGTCCACTGGGTCCTTGAGTTTGATTTTACATCCTCAGGAGAGGCTGCTGGACAGAGAGGAACAGGCCATTCTGAAACCCAGGCCTGCAGACGTGCTAAGCATGTCCCTCCTTTCCCATGACTTCTCTCTGTCCCATGACTCCCTCCTATATCCTCTTCTTTCCATTTGCCCCCGTTTCCCACATCCATCTCCACTTGTCCAAAGGCATTGAGGACCCTCCAGAATGCTAAAACTCCAGTCCCTGATCTCCACAATCCCCTCCCTTCCACAGAGCCTGCTCCCTGCAGGGTTCTAAGTCCAACTCTCGCCTGGTAGTCTCCACAACATCTTTCCTCAGTTGCTGTAGGTATTCTCGGCGCCTGCTGGGCAAGTCGAGGTCCCAGGTGGGGAGATCCCTGTTGGGCAGGAGGTTCAGTTGTTTCTGGGGGCTGAAGCTTCGTGTCCGGTGGGAGTTCTGAAGTTGCTCAGCCCGCTCTCTCCTGAGGGTCTCTATGGCTTTTTTTTGCCTGGACAAAACATGATTGATTCACTGAAGCTGGCCCTGAAGGTCCTTCACCTTAAGTTCTATCTCTGACCCCTGGAAAATGCCAGAGATGAGCAAGGGCAGAGGGAACAGCCAGCTATTAGCTTTCTCAGGTTCTCTTTCCTCTTAGCCCCAACCTTTTCCCTCCCAACCTCAGGCTGTGGGCCCTTACCGAGCATAGAGCTCCTCCCAGGTAGACAGCACAGGTTCATCAGGAGCAAGCGCCTCCCCTGTCCCACTCTGCAGCACCTGAAGCAGGGCATCTGTCTCCCCAAAGCCATGGTGCAGTTTTGCTTCTGTGAGTTCCATGCTGAGTGAGAGGTTCTGGGCCCCAAATTGGAGGGGCATCTGCTCCCTCTGGGACCAATCAGGATACTGACTCTGGTCATTGGGAGGTTGTAGGGGTCTCCTTCCCTGCTCTCCAGAGCTGAGATCACAGGTGACCCCCAGTTCCTCAGCCACACCCATCCCCCTAGGAGAGGCATCCTGAATCCCACACCAGTTTCTAAATTTGTTATGAACTGGGAGGTCCCTCAGGCTGTGAAGCTGGGGCTCAGAGGCTATGCACATCTGGGAACTAGAGTACAACAGTCCCTCAGGGTGGCAGGACTGAGGTGGGCCCAAGGTGGAACCTCGGAGCCCTGCACTATCGGTCAACTTGGAGATAGGGCAGGGGCTGAGGTGCTGGAGGCCTCCCCATGAAGAAGAAAGGTCCAGAGTGGGTTGTGGCTCCCTTGGAGATGCTGAACCCCCATTTTCTGTACTGATCTGCCATAGACTTGGCCCCCTACTGCTCAGTGGGCCATGCTCTGGAGAAGCCATATCCTCAGGCACAAAGCTGCTGGCCAGCCTCTGACTCTTGTGCCTCAGTGGTGGAGGCGACAGTCTGCTTTGAACCCTGGTGGTGGTCCGAGGCTGAAGCTGCTTATGGGGCTGCCCTAAGAAATTAACTTGGAGTTCTGAGCTCTGCTGTAGGCTGTGTGGGAAGCTTAACTCAACAGAGGACCTCCCACCACTCCTTTCTAAGGGACTTCTGCCTCCTCCATCCAGAGCCTGAACTCTCTGGGAGCCACCTGATTCATCAGTGGTTTGAGAATAATTTTCCACTAGAGGTTTTGAGGCACCAACAGGAAAGTCTGGGCTGGAGTCAAGCTTCTGGTGGCCTTCAAGAGGGGGAGCTGAGGGTGCAATGAGAGTCAAAGAGCCTAGGGGTAGACCTGACTCTTGGGTGCTGGCACTAAGTGTGAGGATTGGGGAGGAAGCCCTGTCCACCAACAAGGCACTTGTGGGGCCCAGCTTCTGGACCCTATGCTCCCTGATGGTCTCTGAAGGATTGGGGAAGAGCCCTGGAAAGTGAGAGAGGCTGGGGCTGCTGACAACCAGGCAAGAAGTTTCCTCCAGCTGGGAGCTGGGCAGCAGGGAAGCATCAGGAGAACCCGGGGGGCTCACAGAAGGAAGTTTCTGCCTAAGGGGTTTCTCAAACCTCAAGTGAGATGAGGGTATAGGAGCGCTCTGAGGCCTGCAATGGGTGCTTTCTTCCTGAAGATCTGGGGGCTCTGCCATTTTCCATGCTGTTTCCTCTGCCTCTCTCTTCTTAAGTACCTCTGGGACATCTCCCTTTTCTTGAGACCTGGTCAAGATATCTGAGCCCAGCACTTCAAGGATCATACTGACTTCCTGAGGTTTAGCCTCTGGGGACTGGAGGTGCAGGGGGGCTGAGGCCAAGTCAGTCTGGCTGCCCTTATCCACAGTGGTCTGAGTAGAGCTGTCAATCATAATGGCCTGTGGGGCCTCATTGGGAGCGTCCTTCTTGATGTTCTGCTCTTTTTTAGCTACACTTGGCTGGGAGAGACTCCCGAGCAGCTCCGAAGTACTGTGCAGGAGCTGTGACAGGTGGAGAGACAGGTTGTGCATACTGACCCATGAGGCCAGATCAGAGGCTGACGTTGCACTGACTTCAGGCTGAGCAGAGGAGACATCGGCACAGCTCCAATGGAGTGTGCAGCCCAGGGTCTGTGTGGCCTGCTCAAAGGTGTTCATTCTGGCCTGCCCCCCAGGACAGCCTGCCTCTGAAGGATACAGCATCATAATCTCACCCACTGGAGTTGCAGCACTTCCTTCAGCCAAGAGGAGCTCATTCCTCAAACACCCTGCTTCATCAGGGGGGCTCTTGACCTGGGGTCTCTTGACGAGACCCGAAGTGGGAGCTGCTCCTTCAGAGCTGATCAGGACTTGGGGGTCCCCCGAAGCAAACGAGGAACTCCGTACTTTCCAGGCCTCATTTGAACCTTGGGCATTCTCAATGCTGCTACATGTACTTGACAGGTCCCGAGTATTGGCATAGGTACTGAGGTGGGAGTGTAATGGGGAGTTCTGATCTTCCAGGCCATTGTCCATGCTGGAGCACCAGGCCACATTTGATGGTATCGGGCCCTGAGGTTTCTGGCTGCAGGACACATCAACTGCACTGTCAAACACATATTGCTTCCAGCTGACGTGTGCAGGCTCCTCTGGACGCCAGGGCAGGATGAAGGGATTGACTTCACTGGAACCAAAGTGCAACATTCCTTTGTCCACCTGAGAGCACCAATTCTCTGGCTTTCCCTGCCAGGCCTGTTCCAAAGTACCAGACATCCAGCTGGTCATGAAATCAGAGATTGGCATACATGAGTGAGCAGAAAATGTTGGGTAAGGAGGGGTGGCAGGTTTCAGGGGCCTGTGATAAGCAGTGCCATTGTCCCAGTTAGATGAGGCTTTTTGATTGCAGCCCTCAGCCTTCAGAGAGGTTCTAGCCACTGACTTTCCTGAGGAACAGCCCCTGGGATGTGGGTTCCATGATCTGTTAGACCCCTCTGAATCCTCGTCTGTAGGGGAAGGAGGCTCCACACTCAAGTTCAGATCTTGAAGAGATCGAGAAGAGCTGATCAAGGAGAACTGTGGTCTGAGGGAGCACTTGGAGTGTTTGGGGCCAGAGAAGATTGCGATCACAGGAAGTGAGCATCTTTGGTGGGGAGCTGGCTGCTCCCTGCCAGAGGGATGGCCAGGCCTCTGGGCAGCAGGCTGTGGTACTTCACTTTGCCCCAAGGGCACAGCATCTGAGTCTTTGAAGACTGATGAGAAAGTCTTAGACACAGGAGGCTTGGCCAAAGCAACCTCCTTTCTCCCGACATCTCCAACCTGACAGCCGTCCAAGCCTCCATCAGCAGCAGCAGGGAGATTCCTGCTCTGGTAAGGGTCTTCGCCACCACCAGAAGCCTGGTCTCTCTGCTGCTCTTCTTCCTCCCCAGAACCATCAACCTGGGGACTGCAGACATGATTTAACTTTGCTACAAACTTGGCTTGGGGATCCAAACAACTGTGATCCCTGAACTCAGAGGAAAGTTGTGGCTTTTCTGAAAGGAATCTGATGGTATTTTCCAAACATCTATGCTGGGGCTCTACCACCAGCTCACTCTCAACAGACCCTTCACTTAAATTTAGGGTGTATAGGCCCCAAGTTGTTGCATGTGGTTCTGGCTTGGTTTGAGACATCTGTGCATTTTGGCTAACTACTGAGCTATCCTGAAACTTCCTCAGTGGCTCAGGGTACATGCCTGCAGGGAAAAGGGCAGCCTCAAGTTCTGTGCTAACTTTCTTCTCAGGAACCTTTTTCTCAGGACCGTCTACTGACCTTGAGCTTCCATCAGCAGCTGAGTGGCTGAGGGAACTTGTCCTCGTATCAGGGGCAGAAGGAGAGCTGTAGCCTTGAACTAGAGATGGGACAGTGGTCGTAGTGGAGGGCTTAAGAGTGTTGTTGTCTGTTGGCCCAAATTCCATATTAATGCCTTTGGGCTCAAGACCATATGACAAGAGCATGTCAGGTTCTTCGGAAGAGCTCTCTCCTCTCTCACCCATTTCACAGGCCCTGGAAGGTACTATGCAAGGCGGATGGATAGTATGTGGGGTAGCCTTGGAAGTTGCCTTACCCAGGTCCGCATTTCTATAACACAGTAAAGTGGAGGAATGGGAACAGGCATGAGTAGCAATGGGTTGAGAACTGCACAGATGTTGGCAAGGAAGAGTTCTGCTCTCTTCCCCTCTAGATGGGCTGAGACTCCTGCTGCCTCTAATTCTCCCTGAGGAGACGAGGCAATCTAAAGTTTCCTTTGGGCATCTGCATGGAGCTTCCTCTCTGACTCCCCCAGGATCTGGGCTAGGTCTTTGATCTGGCAATGGAGTTGGCCTGGGATGTTCACTGGCACCCCTGCAGGCTTCCATCAGCCCAGACCCAACATTCCCCTTCCACTTCACACACTGCTGTGCAGAAGCTTCCAGTTCAACCCTCGGGGCACCAGGTAGAATGATACCTTGTTTGGGACTTGCTTTCCCTTCTTCTAAGCCAGCTGAAGCCTCACAGCTTTGGACATCATCTTGCTTAGGCCCTGAGAGACCTGAAGAATTCTGAACATCACAGATCACAGACTGATTTTCAAAATGGGGTGTTTTTTCTTCCTGTGTGATCACTAAGAAGTTACCTAAACCTCCTCCATATGTGGTGTCTAGAGTTCTATGTTCCTGGTGCTCTGCACTGCTGTCCTGACTGCTAAGGGGCATGCCTTCTGCAGTCTCCCATGGGAGTAGCTGATTTTGCCCATGCAGAATCAATCCAGGATCATCACAAGGGACCTGGGAAGATAAGGCAGTCACGACTTTCTCTGATCTTACCCTCCTGTCTCTCTCCACAGCTGCTGAAGAAAGAAGACTGTCAGAAGCCAAAGGATCAGCAGAGGAAGCTGGTCTTATCGCTTCTCTCTTTTCCTCTACGACTCTAGAAGAACTAGGGTGACGTGTGAACTGTTCACCTGCTCCCAGGAAATGTCTCAGTTCTCCAGTACACTGTCTTTTGCCTAGAGCAGGTGCAGGCTGAGAGGAAGCCTGTAAGGGATGCCATGTTCCTCTGTCAGTTTCAATGCTGGGCAGAGGTTGAAAGCTGTCTGCTGAGAGGGTTATGACCTGGTTCCTCTCATCAACTGACAGACGTCCTAGCTCAGCAGGTAGAGATGCCACATGAAATCCCTGTACTTCACCCTCATTCCTGGTCCTGTCTGGTACTGACTGGTCCATTTGTTTACACTGAGGCCTGCCAGTGGCCCTTGAACATTCAGGTTCTAGTAAAGTTTCATAATAAGGAAGTATTATCCCCCCAGCCACAAAGTCATTAAGCTGCTTTCTCTGGGTCTTTGCCTGTCTGATCTCCTCTGAGATAGCAAAACACATGGACATATGGACAGAGGGCTCCAACAGCTTGGCCTCTGGATTAGGCACCCTCAGCCGAGAAAGAGGTGCTAAAAAAGCACCGCTGGTAACACTGAGGTTCTCAGCCTCCTTGTCTGCCTTCTGCCTTGCCTCCCTACTCTGATCATTATCCTCTTCTAAGGAGACACTGACCCTCTTTTCAAGCTGGCTAGCAATCTTGTTCAGGGAATTGGTTCTTGCTTCTTTTTGTACAGCTGCCTCGGCTTCAGAAGCAAAACCTTCCCAGGTATTCAAACTCATCCAGGGAATGCTGAGGTCCTCTCCTTGGTCTTGGGTACTATTGCTTGCTGATATCGTGTCCTCTGTCTCCAGGGGAATACTTTCTGGTATACCAGACTGACCATGAGATCCTGCGGCCATGGATATTGCAGACACACACCAAGCAGTGTGTGCCACATAGGAGCGCTCTCTAACATTTCCCTGAGGGCTGCAGCTTCTGGTCTCTCCATTCTGGTCCTGATGCCCTACTCCTGTTACCAAGGGACTTTTGTGAATTTTCACCATTGTGGTATCCATCACATAATCAACTGAAGAGATGCCTATAGTTTCAGGTGTGTGAAGACAGCTTCTTGGAAGCCTTGGATAACTCAGGGGCAAGGCAGCATTCAGGTCTTGGTGGGAAGGAGCTGTAGAGATGTCTGTCTGGCTCAGTAATGGGCAGACAGTCTCCTGGCTGAATAATGTGCCCATATAAAGTTGGCTTGGACTAGGAAGTTTCTGTGACAATGAGGCCATTTTATGTTTTTCCTGTAGGCTTCCTCCCCTTTGCATAGCCATTTCTTCAACTTTGCCTTGAGCTTTTGGCTCCTCTTGCTTAGAAGTACTTATGTGTTCAGCATTTTGGCTTTCCTGAAAACCGTTCACAGTCTCCAATTCCTGAAGATTTCCCAAGCCCCAAGGCTGCCCTTTGGGGCTTGCTGATGGTTTTACCAACTCACTATCATTCTCAGAAGACCTCTCTGGCCTGGGCCACAATGGTAGAGCTCTAGCCAATGCTTTCATTCTCCTTGGGTAAAGAGAAGTGTTGGTGGACTCTTGGCAAGCTGTGCATGTCCCTAAAGAATCACATGTGTCCCTGGCAGGTCCGAGTAATCCAGCTGGGTGGGTGTGCTCTCTCACAAATTTACTCTCTTGTGTACACTCCTTTAACCTGAAGGGGCTTGGGTTGATTTTCTGGACATGAGGATCATTCTCAGTGCTGCTGTTAACTTCCATTTCCCCAGCTTCACTATCCCTAAAGATAACATCACATGTCTGTTTTGGAGAAGATGGTTGATCCTTGAAGGACAAATGGTTTCCAGAGCTGCCTGGTCTCAGGACATAGTCAGCCTTCTCCTGGTCCTTCTGGTCCTGCAACACAAACTCCTTACTGCTTCCTGGTAAGGGGGAAGCATGAAGCTGCTTATTCTGCTTGGATTCAATTTCTAAGATGCCATTTTCCAGCAGCATTACACTCCTAATTAGCCTAGTCATTTCATCAGCACTGTTCATGCTTTTATTCTGTTTCTTTCCAGAAGGTTCTTCTTTGTGGTTTAATATTTCTTGTGACTTTCCAAGGCCCTTGCATTCACTGGTGTTTCTTTCCTGAGAGCATGTAACTGACTGGAATCTTTCATTTGCAGACTCTGTCCCTGGAAGCTTAAACTCTTCTAAGCTGTCTTTGGGATGAACAGCGTTTCCAGGAAGGCCAATTTCATTCTTCCCTTCCCTCCTGTGGGCTGGACTCTCATCCTTGACCACTATTACTGGGCTGCTTATTCTATGATGTACTGATCTGGACTTCAGTACAGAAATAGCAGTTTCCCTTGGCATGTCCTTCTCAATGCCTAAACTGATGGTTTTACATATGATATCAGACCTGGCCCCAGAAGGAAACTGTCTGTTCATATTACAGGCCTGGCTCTGCCTTAGGACTGCATTCTGACCCTGCTCTTTTTCCCCACCTGCCTCAGATTCACAGAGGCGGAGGAGAGGCTTCCCAGGCTCAGAGCTGTCTGAGGAAACACTGCAAGAGGACTGCGCAGTGGTCTTTTTGCCCTCATTAAGTGCTGGAAGACGGAGTTTTTTATTTAAAATTCCAACTTGATTTTCAAATTCACACACTTTTGTGCTGGTAGAAGGAAGAAAATGTCTGTCTTGAGCAACAAAAAAGTAAACTGAATTATGGTTTTCTTCTCTAATACTTCCAGAGCATTTTCCTAATTCTCTGATAACTTCCCTGGTATTCACATCAACTGGCCTCTCTGCTATGACCTGCTGAGATGAGGCAATCTTAGAATTCTGGTTTTGTAACAGCACTGGCAAATTATTCTTCAAATAAGGATTTTGGAGGGCTTGATGGTTGTGACCAAAACCCCAGGCTTCCCTGGGTGGTGGGGAAGGCACCCTTACTTCTCTGCAAGCTGGAATCTCTAAGGCAGTTTCTGTCAGGGCATCCCTGCTTTTTGTCACATAGAATGTTTCCAAGGGAGGTGGCTGCAAGGAAGATGGGAGAGGATTCCAGGGAGCAGAGTGGAGGTATAGCTCTGGACCTGACGGAAAGGCAAAGTTAACATTTGTGTGTCTTCGAACTACTTCCTTCTGGCAATCTGCCATCTCTTCCTGTTGGGGGTGGTGGCTGTTGTGACTTAACTGCCCTGGCTGAACTGCACTATTTTTCCTGAGAGGAGCCCAGCCTTGGGGCCAACAGTCTGCTTTGGTGGCTATGGTGACATTATTGTGACAAGCATTCTTCTGGAAGAAATACTCATCAGAGGAAGTAATCAGTTCAGGTTTCCTGCTACCTTGAAAACACTCTTCCAAGTTGTTCTGTTTAACTTCACATGCTTCTTCCATGGAATTTGATATCTTGCTCTCTGCTGCAAAGACCTGTGCATTTGTAGATTCAGAAGCCAATGATTCTATATCTGCTGAATAAGTTCCACTATAACTCACCTCTTTCTCACTAGTGCTAAAGAAATCTGAAGTACCTTCTAACTTAGCACTCAAACTGTCCTGTTCTTTCTCTGCTTTCAAATGCCTGATTTTGGATAGATGGATTGAAAAGTTGTTGAAACCCAAATTGCTAGATACCCCAGAACCAACTGTCAATAGAGTATCTTCTCCTTTGCCAGAAGCTTGGCCCAAGGAACCAGAGTCTTCCTCCAGGCAGAGAAAAGACAGTTTGGGTTCTCCTATGGCTTCTAAAACAGGATGAGAGAGTTCAAGGAGATACCTCTGCTGAAGGGCAGTCCAATCCCTTTCATGGGTGCTGCCTACATGAGTGAATGAGGTGGCAGAGGCAGCCAGCACACTTGACACATTAGAGTTGTGGGATGCTTCAGAGCTGCCCTGCTGGGTTGTGTCAAGGATACCTCTGCCCTGACAGTTGCCATCAGATCTTGGTTGAAGAAGCCTTTGAGTTCCCCAAAGTGACAGCTTAGACACATCAGAAGCAGAGGTTGTGTACTCATCTCTTGCATTGCAGGATATCTCAGCACTGCCTTGGGGCGGTTTGGAGCTACATGGCAGGAGTGTTTCTGCACCTGATGAACTTAGTTCTTCAGTATCTAGCCAGTATCCAGGCCTCTCCCCACCACAGGGCTGAAATTCCTGGACATCAGGACCTGTACATAAAGAACTTGCAATTCCTGTGGGGCTACTGGTATTGATCTTAGAGTCACAGGAAAACCAGGAATCCATGGATATCAGTGGGCTCTCTCTTGAAAGCTGCATGCCTTGGAGAGAGTTAGCTTGTTCATTGCAGTTTGCCTCCACTTCTGACTCAGGCTGCTCACAATGGGGCTGGAACTGGGGATCAAGGTAAAATGAACTGCTCATTGGCAGGTTGGTAGCCAGCCTAGCTCCTGTTCTATGGTTGATGGGACCAAGTGTGCACACTGCCTCCTGGTCCACTACAGGCAGACTAGAATTTTGCAGATGCCAAAAAGTCTCTGTGGGCATCTCATCAGCTGAACCAAGGAAAGGCTCTTCTAGCTGATCTTCCCCCAGTTCTTCCTCAGCACCAATCAGGCTGTCTAAGGAAAAGCTCCTGTGAGTTTGAGCAAGTAGCACACTGTCTGAGGGCATGGTGAAACCTCTCACAGAGGCTCTAGTTCTGGTCCTAAGGTGGCCATGGTCATTGGTGAGATGATTGTCTCCTGGGCTGTCTTTTGGGTTTTGGTACCCCTTCTCAGCCAGTGAGTCTTCAGATATTTGGCTGTCATCACTTTTGGAGTTCTCTGACTCTGGAAGATCCCACTTCTTCACCTGAGGGTCCTCTGGCTTCAGCGGCTCTGCCAGGGCTTTGGCATAGACGCAGGAAAGAGAATCTACTGAGTAATTGCTATCTGTGTCAGACAAATCACTGTCTTTTTCTCTTGCACGATCCACTACTGGGCTGGAATCTGTGAGTGGGGCCATGGTGTCTATGTCCCCTGAACTGTGTTGTCTCTTCAAAGGACTGCCACGAGGCAAATGAGATGACCTTTTGGCAACATCTCTGACACTAGCTGCCAGCACCCTCTGATGCCTTTTTGATGCCCTGCTTGGAGAAGGTGGTTTGGAGTCTGCTGGAAAAGTCTTGGTCACCTTTCCACATCCAGCTGCCCGCTTGGGTCCACAGGAATATAGGGAACTGCAACTGGCTCCCTTAGCAGCCTTGTGGCTCCCAAGGTTCCCTTCTTTTCTCCATGCAGCTTGTGTTTGGCCAGAGTTTGCTAGTCCCTTAGCTCTTCTGGTCTGGGTGGTAGAGGTGAGGGTCTTTGGCTCATGCCTTGGCTTTAGCTTGTTAGCTGATTGGCTCAGAGATGCTAAGCCCTGGGACACCATCCGATGGGGCTGTTTATCCACTCTCTCCATTTCCCGGATGCTGACAGACTCGAGGCTCATAGTGAGGCAGATGCCTGGAGCTGAGGCTCCCTTCCTGGCCAAGTCTCCTCTGGCTGTGTAGAACTTCCCCTGTCTTGAGGAATGGAAGCCATTCTTGCACAGATCTTCTGCCCTTGAAGGGTAAGAAACAGTGTGGGACAAGTGCTCTTCTGACGAGCTTTTTTCTGATACTTGGTGAGTAGGGTCAGGCATAGGCGGTAAGGTGGTAGAGGGATCCCAGTTAAGGAAAACACTGTGGAGACAAGGAAAGCTATCTCAGAATAAGTAAGAGGTCCCCTATTTCCTGGGGACAGAGGAATATAAAGTTCTGCTCAGTCTGCTATGAAAGAAGTTGAAAACCAGACCAATGTCACTGTCTCCTATAGTCTTCAGGGACAGAGAAAAGCTATATAGGTACAAAAGGAAGCTGTGGACTACAGTACTGGCTCTTCAAGAGGCCTCAAGTATACTTTGTTCCTTGATTTCTTCATCTCAAAAAAAAGTTGAACTGAATCTAATCACACCATTATGGAAAACTTCCAGTTAATAGGCAATATGAGGAACAGAGAAATAATATAAATAATACTATAAGGAATCAAACAGATAAACCTATAAAGAGATACATTCTACAGAACTGACCCACTTTAACAAATGAATGATATGAAGAAATAAAAATAAAACAAAAAAAATGATTAGAAGAAACTTAACAATGATCACATGCAGTGTGTAAAATCCTATTTGGATATTGATTTGAAAAAATATAAATAAATATTTTTGAGTCAGTTAGAGGAATTTGAATATGGCCTAGGTTTTAGATTATAGAGTAATTAATCTTAATTTTGATAGGTGTGATAATGACATTGTGGTTATAAGAAAAGTCCATATTTTTTTAGAGCTGCATACTTAAGGATGTAGGATTGAAATGACATGATGTCTAGGAGTTGCTTTAAAATATTTCAGAAAATGGGGGCCAGCCCGGTGGCGCACTGGAGAGTGCGCCGCCTGGGAGCGTGGTGGCGCTCCCGCCGAGGGTTCGGATCCCATGTGGAGACCGGTTCCCGCTCACTGGTTGAGCGCGGTGTGGGCGCAACACCGAGGGTTGCGATCCCGTTGCCGGTCCCTGGTGCGGGCACGACACCGAGGGTTGCGATCCTGTTACCAGTCAGTAAAAAAGACAAAAAGGAAAAAAAAAATTTCAGAAAATGGGAAGGCAGGAGATAAAGCAAATGTGGTAAATCTTGACAACTGCTGAATGTGGGCATTATATATACTGTTCTGTCAACTTTGTGAATGTTTGCAAATTTTTCATAATAAAAAAACCCACCTAGTACTCTGAAAACAAGAGTGGTGAGCAAACATAACACCAACAGACATTAATTGTGAACCTCCCATGTACAAGGCCCTGTGCTAAGCTCTGAAGATATAAAGAAGTGTAAGATAAAGGCCCCTACTCCAAGAAGTTTAGGAGATAACATATACTCCCTTTGACTGCATATAAGGAATAAAGGAGAAAAGAAACAAGGAAGACCCCACCTTGAATCTGGGAGTCAAAAAGACATCTCACTCACCTGGATGAGGTGGGATCAGGAAGCTCACCTAACATGGCTGGTCAGGGAGAGAGGCAGCATGTGGGAATGAAGAAGTATGGTTTGAGGCAATGATATGACTGAGGTGGTGGTAGCACATATAAGGAAATGTATATAGAGAGGCAGGGTCTAAAGAGCAGATGAAAAAATGAGGATAAGATCCTTAGAAAGAAGATATCACCAAAGCAAGAGCTGCTATGCTGAGGGTGAGTGAGAAGACTGAATCTGAAAACATATACAGAGAAAGAAGAATAGCCAGAAGGTGGGAAAAGTGATAAAGAAGAGAGGAGTAAGCATGTGTTTTCTATTTCACAGATTGAGGAAACTAAAGCACTAGGGAGTAAAGAACACTGCCTGGGCAACAGGGTTGTAAACTTCAAACAAGTATTTCCAAGTGACAACCACTGGCTGTACCTGTATAGCCGGGGGAAGTGCTGGCGGCAGAGCCTTCGGAGGCTCAAAGAACTGCAACTTGTTGACATGCTTTTATATTGAGGCCCTGGGAGTGTGGCATCAGGGCTGGGAACCTGGTATGGGGGCTTCTGGGTGCTAGAGCCTTCGGAGGCTCAAAGAACTGCAACTTGTTGACATGCTTTTACATTGAGGCCCTGGGAGTGTGGCATCAGGGCTGGGAACCTGGTATGGGGGCTTCTGGGTGCTATCATCCTGAAGCCAACACAATGCCCTGAGCTGCTCTAGTGTCTTCTGGGCCTCCAGTAACCTCTGCTTCTTGATGATCCTCTCCAGCTGGAATGAGATCTTTTTTCGCCGGATTTTCCTCTCTGCTGCCCTAATAGCATGTTTCTGCAGGAGCTGCAGCTGCACCATCCTCTTCTGACTTCGGACAAGTGGGGATGGTTGAGTCTCAGGATCTGTCTGAAGCCAAGCATCAGGCGCCAGAGACACCTCAAATTCTTTCTCTGCTACATGGTTTTCTCCTTGCTGATGCTTCTGTTGCTGCTGCAAGCTGGCCAGCCAGGTCTCTTCTCTGAGCAGGCACTGCTGGTCTGGGAACCAAAAATACCCAGAGATAAAGTCAGTACCTCCCTCCCCACCTGTGGCTGCCTGAACTCAGACACCTCCAGCCACACTGGACCTGTGTGGAATGAAAAAGCTGGTTAGGGCGGTGTGGCAGGATGAGGACTGCGGGGCTCCCTTACCACAAGGTAACGGAATGAAGACACCTCAGGCCTCAGCACAACAGTGGACACATGCTAGGGCAGGCAGTAAAGCATGGATAAATGTGCAAGTGAGGAGAAGTGAGTAGGAAGCCCATTGTTCTGAGGGACAATAAGGAAGTTAGCTTCCTTATTCTTGCTTCTAGCCCCTTCATAAGAGCCTCTGGTCTCTAAAAGAAAGGAGAGAACACCTAATGTCAAAGATTCCAACATATCACAAAGAAAACAAAGGATAGAATACAGAAGGCTAGGGAAGTATGAAAATGAAGAAATTAGAAGGTGAGACAGACATCTTAAATAGTGGCCACCTACTGTCTTTAATCTGCTGGCTAATGCAAGCCTGGTCGAAATCCAGTTCCTTCTCTGCTCTAATCTGTCCTGCTAGGATCTGTTGCCTCAAATCCTGTACATAGCACTGCTGCTGCTGAAACTGGGCCCTCTGGGACATCTCTCCATCCCTCGGTGGCTGGTAGTTCTGGTCACACTGCTCTTCCAGCACTCTCCTGTCAAAGAAGGACCTGGGGTTACTCAAGGTGAAATGCAAACCAAGCTCAGAACAAACTGGTGGCTGTCTAAGCCCCTCTGAGAGAGCCACTGAATTCAGCAGGGTAGAGAGGGCTTTGGACTTCTGGCAACTTGGGACAAATAGGCACGGTGTCACAGGCAGCTCATGATGTCACAGTGCAGGAGGGAGAACAGTCATCAAACTAGCATATTCTTAGAGTTCTGGGTTTAGCAGAAACACAAATTCATTTTGGTTAAGTAAAATCACCAGGAAAGTAAAGCAGATGTTTTAAAAAAAATCCACAAAAACATTTTAGCTCAATGAAGAAGGCTTGTCTTTTTTTTTTTTTTTTCCTTTTTGTCTTTTTTCGTGACCGGCAACAGGATCACAACTCTTGGTGTCGCGCCCGCACCGCGCTCAACCAGTGAGCGGACCGGTCTCTATATGGGATCTGAACCCTCGGCGGGAGCGCCACCACACTTCCAAGCACTGCACTCTACTGAGTGCACCACCGGGCCGGCCCCAGGCTTGTCTTTTTTTAAAAAAAGAATAAAATAGCATCTGCTAAAAACCTGCTGGAAATACCAAGTAGAGCAGATGCTCTTGAAACACCGAAGAATGGAAACTCTCCCCTACGACTGCACCTCCATTCCCAAAACAGAACTCCCCTGTGATCGGGTAGTAAGACGCAGCCAATCCAGAGGAGAGGAAGAATTTATATGCACATCACACCCATGTGTGTGGTAGGAGGCCCAGAGGAGAGCTGGTCTCCACTCAAGGGTTATTACCAGTGAAGGAAATAGGGCTCAAGAGTTTAAGACTCTACCATACCTTTCAGAGATATATACTGAAGCATTTACTGGTGAAATATGTCATAAATTTGTTTAGCTCCGGTGGGGAGGAGTGGGGAAAAGTGGGTGTGGATATAAATGAAATAAGATTACTCATGAGTTAATAGCATGTGTAGTATTTGAAAAGTTTACAGGGAGTGGGCCAGTTAGCTCAGCTGGTTAGAGCATGGTGTTATAACACCAAGGTCAAGAGTTTGGATCCCCGTACTAGCCAGCTGTTGCCCCCCATCCAAAAAAGTTTACAAAGAATTCTAGATTGTAGTTGACAATAGATAAATGAAGGGATGTGTTATTTAGATTTCTAAAGGAGCCAACTGCATGGGCGCTCCTGAGGGTGCACAGGAGGGGAGTGGCTGGGAAGAGTCAGATTCCACCAGAGGCTTACAAGACAGAATCAGGACTTCTTCACCCAGCTCTCAGCTCTCACTCCAATCCAAGGATGTCATGACTCAAAGGCTTAAAGAGGCTTGCTTATTGGTTTGACACTAGAACCAGATCTCAGGTAGTATGAATAGTGTGCTCTAAGGAATTCACTCTTTTTAGGAGATTTACCACATGGTAAAGCAGAATGAAATCAAAGAGTGTATCAAAGCAGAGGTCCACAAACTACAGACTGTGGGTCAAATATGATCTGCTGCCTGTTTTTGTAAGTAAAGTTTTATTGGATACAGCCACATCCCTTCATTTATCTATTGTCTAAGGACGCTTTTGTGCCACACTGGCAAAGTTGAGTAGTTGCAGAGGAGATCATATGACCCACAAAGCATAAAATACTGTCTGGCCCTTCCCAGAAAAAGTTTGCTGCCCCTGACTTAGAAGAAATTAAGATTTTGCAATTCAGCCTTAGGAGGACAGTGAAGGATGGATGAGTGATGAGTGGAACAGATAGACGCAGAGGTTGGGGGGGCAGGCAGAAGATCAGAGCTGACACAACCATGGTCTCTTCCCTGGGGAGCAGGCTGTGAGGTGAGTCAATCTGCAATGGATCCAAGGACTAAACAGGCCCAGATACTTGAGTGAATGTGCTCAGGGGAAGACTGGTGCTGACTGCTTTGGGCAAATGGCCAAATACACACAGTTGATGGTACCCAAAGAGGAAAGGTACCTTCTTGTCATATGTGAGGCAGAAGGTTAGGTATAGTAACTGGAACAGAAAACTAGTTAATGCCAAACAAATAGAAAAAAGTTAATGGGAAACATGTCATACATATTTTTATATGTATCATACCTCTATTATTCCAAATTTTGTCTGACCACAGAAATGGCTAATTTACAAACGTGAGCCCATCAGAGGGTCCTAGAAAAACCCACCACCAGATGCAAGAGGCAGGGAGAATATTTATTCTGAATCCCATGAGATTACTCAGTTTCCTTCTCTGGCTGTCTTCCCAGCACTCGGATTTACAATTTGCTTCTCCCTAGAAGAGAGCGCCCTCTACCCTTCCCGTAGGAAAGAAGCAACTATCATACAGTTTCCTTCACAGCAGCAACATAGCCTCCAAGGGGAGGCTGTCTGGAGTGAGCACTATAGATATAGGGCATTCACCATGTGCCACACACAGACAGACGGAACGGCTCTTCTGCTAAAGCACATCAGTCAAGTTCCCTGAAAGCAGGTGAAAAAGAAAATACCAACCTTATGCTACATGTCTGGGTAGATTACCAAGGCAAGTCTTTATTCACCTGCCAGCCAAAGGACCTCTGTCTCTATCAGATGACTGCCCTTCATCACTGGATCACTGGTGGCTCCACCATCTCCCACCTGCTGCCTGTTCACCTGCTTGTGCCTTCCCTCTTCCTCTCTTACAGCCCTCCCCCGCTGCCTCAGGCTGGCAGCTTCTGCAGAACGCAGCAGCATCTATTTACTAAGGCAGCAGTGGCAGCATCAGCAGCAGCAATGACAGTGTCTCCCAGGTTCTAGGCACTTAAGGTTAAGCCCCCAAAATTCCAAATGGGAAAATGCCAAGATCACAGGCAAGAGTTTTCAAGGACAAATTCCTCTCTGGTCCAGATCACTGCTGCAAGGAGAAAAGGAGGGCAGATTGGCCAATTTCCCCTGGCTCTGGAGTCAGCTCTGGCTTTGTATGCTCTCCATGAATGCTCCTCCAGAGAGATAAATGAGAGAAAGCAAGCCTAGGACAAGAGGAGGCTTTGGAGCCAAACCCATCCAAGAGCAGAGGGACAGACTCTTGTGGAGATACAGCCACAAATCCAGACTGGGAGCCCAGCTGACAAGTGCATATTTCTCCACTCTTATGGGTTCCTCTACCTGGTCCCTTTACCCAATCACAGGCTTGAGCACCACACCACTCCATCTTCACCAGGGAATGGCACACGGACTCTTGCTACGGTAGCAGGGCAGGGCTAATCCAGCCCACAGGCTCCTAGAGCTGGTGCTGAATAGTGGAGGCAGTGGGTGAGAGAAGCCTTGATTCTGAAATTCCTCTCTGTCCTCTCTGAATAAAAGAGTACATTCTTAGTGTTACTGAAAGGTCATGTCAGTGACTGTGGGGCTAGAGAGCCCTAGAAGGCTTTAAAAGGGCAGGAGGAGACCATAGCGTACTCTGGGGTAGATGGGTCAACAGGGTTGATGGTAGGACAGGAAAGAGAAAGGGAGGCAGCCTTCCCAGGCAGCTCCTCCCCAGAGCCTCCCTGCAGTGGGGGCTGTGGGGTTTCAGTATGTGCACATATACTCGACTCGCTCTTTCAATCCTTATCACAGGGATCACTGGGAAAGAGATACCAATATCTTTATTATTATTATTACTATTACTATTACTATATTTATTTATTTATTTATTTATTTTTGGCGGTTGGCTGGTACGGGGACCCAAATCCGTGACCTTGGTTTTACAAGGCTGTGCTCTAACCAATTGCACTAACCAACCAGCCCCTAATATCCTCACTTTAGAGGTGAGAAAACAGGCTCAGAGGTTTGATGGCTTGCCTAAGGTCACATAGCCTTTATGTAGTAGGGCCAGGATAGGAACTAGTTTTGTCCAACTTCAATGTATCTTCCACATCCATAGCTTTTTAAGTTGCAGCATTGTTCTCTGTTAACCTCTGAACTCTGGGATAAATACATCTTCAATTTGTCTTCCCAACAGAAACCTTACTAAAACAAAGACTCTTTTCATGACTTCAATACAAAAAGGGAGGTCCAATCTGACAAAGCAAGAGCTCCAGCCTCAGTCCTGCCACCACCCTGGCCTTGATACTCTCCACCCTGTAACACCTCTCCCAACTTACACTTCACCCATAGAGCTCTCGGTCACTTGACACTAGGATCATTCTCCCTTAAACCTCTGTTGCAGCATCTTTCAACCCTTAGCAGACATCCTGTGAGGATTTGTCTGCTGTTCATGCTCCCTGAATCACAGCACTTCTGCTCCTGTATCCAACATCCCTCACTAGCGAGGTCAGACCCAAGACTGCCTTCATCTACCATCAAATGCTGCTGGTCTGAGGAAAGAGCAGCTAGATCCCTCTGAAGGGACCAAGGGCCATCCCAACGCTACTGAGTAGCCTGTGCTCAAGGTGCTTGGCAGCCTCCCAACACCGGTGACTTCACAGGCAGTAAGTTCCCCGCTGAAATTTTCTACAGGAAATCTCTAAGGCAGAGGTCACTTTGGCTTATAGAAACAGATGGAGTCCCAGCACTAAACCCATAAGGCATCTAGATCTGGGAAGGGGATTCTATGTAAAAATGGATGAAGTATGACTATGAAGTAGAAAAGTAGTTGCCATCAATCACATATAAAACTCTATCCCAATGCCTCATAGTCATGGTACAGGTTAAGTGGGTATGAGAGAATAGAACCCCAAGATATTTCCATATTGTCCCTGTAGTCCCTGCCCCCTCCTATGCATACTTCTGGATTCTTGGTTATGATTTAAAAAAGGATTCTTGGTCACATACTATCTTTACAAACTCAGGGGAAGCCATAAGTTCTGGAAGCTAACTGACTTATACTATGAGTCCACACAGAATTTAAACAGCTATACAGGGAGGTAAGTTCAGAAGGAGTACCAAAGATATCTGCGAACACATCACAGTTAAATCTTGTTAACAGAGGAAAGTGGCCATAGGAACATCAAATGATATATACCTCTCTCGGTGATGAAGAAAGTTGAAATACTACAAAGGAAATGAATAAGGGCCAAGACCACTTCCCTGCCAACCACAAACTTAGCTACTAGCTTGGTCTCTTCATATCATTTGCCTAAGTCAATTCAGACCAGGCCTCATTTAGACCTTGGCTGCTCCACTAATCACCTCCCTGTTCCGTGTTGTAATGGACTAAGAAGAAAACCCAGTAGAGCAACTCTTTCTCACCTTTCCTTCCAAAGCAAAGGGCAAATACTCTGCCAGGAGGCAATGACATCTCCATCCAAGTCCAGCCATTCCAAAGAGCCACTGCCACTAACATTGTCTCCAACCTGGAACAAGGAAGAAAGCACAGTGAGGTTGCTGTCATCACCCCTGCCCAAAGGAACCAGACAAAACTCAAGTTTCTCCCCCAGTAAGGAGAAATAGGTAGCCCAGCAGCAACCTAAAAAACACAGCCACAGGGGGCTTGCCAGTTTGCTCAGTTGGTTAGAATGTGGTGTTATAAGGTTATAAGGTCAAGAGCTCAGATCCCCGAACTGGCCAAATAGTCAGATGGAAAAAAAAAAAAAAAAAAAAAAAAAAAAAAAAAAACAAAGGAAGAAAGCACAGTGAGGTTGCTGTCATCACCCCTGCCCAAAGGAACCAGACAAAACTCAAGTTTCTCCCCCAGTAAGGAGAAATAGGTAGCCCAGCAGCAACCTAAAAAACACAGCCACAGGGGGCTTGCCAGTTTGCTCAGTTGGTTAGAATGTGGTGTTATAAGGTTATAAGGTCAAGAGCTCAGATCCCCGAACTGGCCAAATAGTCAGATGAAAAAAAAAAAAAAAAAAAACAAAGAAAAAGAAAACACAGCTGTACTAACCTGCCTTCGCTGCCGCAGGACAGCAGCCTCTGCTGGGTGGTTGAACCGGAACTTCTGTGCTTTCCCCAGGATTATGACAGCTCCTGGGGCACAGGGACAAATGAGAATTAAATCAATAGAACATGTTTTGAGTACATTTTTTTTTGGTTTTGGCGGATGGCCAGTACAGGGATCAAACCCTGGGCCTTGGTGTTATTAGCACCGCACTCTAACCAACTGAGCTAAGCAGCCAGCCCTTGAGTACATATTATGTGCAGGGCACTGTTCTGTGAGACAAAGTCATGCCCTCAACAAACTGATAATTTAACTGAGTTGATATGAATTAATTATGTATCTCATAGCATATGTACTGAATTAATGAAATTAACAGGAAGAGCTATAGTACGCCAAGAAAAAGCAAGAAGAATTCCAGGTAGAGTATTCAGAGAAAACTTCATGGAAGAGGGTTCTAACAGTCTCAAAGGACAGACAGAATTTAAATAGATTAATAATAGTAGTGATAGTAAACACTCACTGTCATTATTACTAAGTACCAAGCACATTGTTAAGAACCTTGCATGCATAAGGTTCATTCAATCCTCACAATGACCCTATTATCCTCATTTTTACAGATGAGGAAATTGAGGCTCAGAGACTTCCCCAAGGACACAGAGCTAACACATACAGGTACAAATTTCAGAGTCATTCTCCACTCTGGGACCCTGGAATTGGGGCCTGTTTATGGGAAGAGGATCATATTAAGAAATCTTCAGATCTCTGTGTGCAGAGGCTGGGTGGTCTATCTTTAAGACTGCTTCACTGAGCTCTCCAGGCCCATGAGATTGGAGCTGGTGTAAACAGGGTTGTAGACAGTCCTACCTTGGGTGAGACGGCAGGAGGCAGTGACTTCCCGGCCATTAACTGTGCAGCGGGCCCCCTGGGCAGGCCGGAGAACAACTACTCCACAGGTGCTGGTGATAGTGCAGTGGTCTCTCTCGATCCATTCACCCTGCAGGACTACAGAAGAGGTGGTGGTCACTTGGATGGGGGAAAAGTCCAGGTAAATGCCCTCTCCATTCTTTCTATGAGCTCAGAATCCAACATCTGGAAGATCTCACATCACGACGAGAAGAGCCACCACCTGAAACTACCCAGACCTAAAATCATCCACTGGGTAGATCTCCTCCTATCATGTCCCAGACCTAAAACCTAGCAGCAGAAAGAGAAGCATACCCTTAATACTTCAAAGATTTCCTTCCTCTCATCTTACAACAAGCAAATGGAGGGGACACACTTGGGTGGGAGGGGGGAGAGGGAGGAGGGAGGGAGGTTTCGGTGATGGGACATAATAATCAACTACATTGTATATTGACAAAATAAAAATAATGAAAAAAAAAAACAAAAAAAACCACAAAGATTTCCTTCCTCTCAGATCATCATCAGATTCCTCTGAAGAAACCTTTCAGGCACAAACACCTGCCACAAAATGTCAGACCCATATGCCCTGTCACTTACCAATGTCATGTTCCTGGTCTGAGTCAATCCTTCCTATTTTTGTTGTTCCCTCCTGAAGGGGAGAAAAAAAAGCCATTTTAGTGAAAATAAAAAGGGACACAGCCCTGCCCCCAAAGGAGAGTCCATATTTTAGTGTTGTCCCTGTCTTCTCATTCCCATCCCAACCTTTTCTGTACCACTTCTCAACTTTGACCCAGGATGTTCTGACCCTCTGCCCGCTCACTCGAGGAAGCCCCTGAGAAAGACTAGAGGCAAAAAATATATGACAAAGCAGCACCAACTATTTGCAAAGTCCAACAAGTGTTTACAGACTCCTTTCTGTCTTGTAGCCTGAAGTTAGGGAATAGCCACACCCATTAGTCAGAAATTCTCTAGTCTGAGGAAGTGGGCACACAAGTATAGTATACCCTCAAGGGGCTAAAGGTCAGTATGGTCCAAGTTTTATCCAGTAAGTCTCAAAGAGACAAGCGTTTTATAAAGATTTATGCAAACACAGGATTTTTACCTTCTTGGTCCGTAGATGAAGTTTAATAGACACCAGATTCTAAGAAGGGTAAAGCACAAATAGGAGAAAAGCACCTCTAGAATCAAAAAGAACTGGAAGAGAGTATAAGAGAGGAGAGGGAAACTGGAGTTAGTATAAATGAATCACTGGGTTAGTAGAAGATAAGGCCCTTTGGCCCTTGGATTATGGCAAATCTGTTTATGACCACATAGCTCTGTTTGTGGAAGGCAGCAACATGGCAACAAAGATAGTAAATTTTAAATATATTTTTATCATTTACTGAATAACCATTCAGCATGTTCTAGACATTATGCTGAGTGCTTTATAGACATCATCTTATTTAATCCTTTAACAATCCAAAATATAGGTATTGTCATAGGGGATAAATTGCCCAAGGAACAATTTAGCTCTCTCCTAAACAGGAGTGCTATGACTAGATTCAGGTCTCTGTGGGTCATAAGGCCATGCTTTTCCCCATGCTTTTCCAACCTCACCCACGCACCTCCCCAGTAACTGATGTTTTCAAAGTGACCAGAGTCCCCCACTAGGTTTCACTGTCAGCAACCACAGCAGGGAGGTCCCTGCAGTACCCCCAAAATAGCCTGTGAGAAGAAAGAATCCTGGAAGTAATGAAAGGGGCTCTGGCCTCACTGTGTCCCCCTCCATACTTCCTTCCTGCACACACAGACAGAGCCCAGCCTTTCCTGCTCAGCCACTGAGGATCACGCAAGTCAATAGATGCTAGCCATCACAAACACTGTCAAACAGAATTAGAGAGCAGTTCAAAGGAAAGGAGTCAAAACCTTTTATGTGAGTTCAGGGACAACCCTGATGATATACATTTGTCCCAGAAGGATAAAGGCCACAACACATCACAACTTCTAGATCTGCATGGCAGAAACTACCAAAAATGATGATGGCATCTCAGATAACAAGGATTGAGTTAGCATCTGTGTTTGCTACCCCTTTCTGCCTCTTTATGCAGGGAGAGTTAGTTGCACAAAGGCAATTATGAGGATAGAGTCTAGGATCTCAGTAACCTGTGCTGTACCCATCCTTCCCTCTGCCCTCTTGCTACCCAAGGAGCTTTCTAAGGTGACACAAGGGAAAATAGCTTTCAGGGTATTGCAAGGGACTAATTCTAGGTCTATAACCAAGTTACCAAAGTAAAAAAAAAAAAAAATACAGAGAGTCTTGGGCCATTACTGCTATACTATTACATAAACCAGGATCCAAATAAACAAAAATGAAAAAAATTAAGTACATAAAAGCCAGAAATGCCAGGATTCGAATGAGACTAAAACCTTATCACCCAGGTCCATGAGAAATGCACCAAGGAGGGAGCAAAATCCTCACTGTGCTCTGACTAAGCAATGAAAATCAGCAGTTCTATATTCAGATGAGGTCATCCCTTGTCTCCATTTCTATGAGTTAATCTAACAATCATGTCCTTTAACCCTATGCTGCTACCCTAAGCTCTGCTACTTGACTTCTAGCTTCATCTGCTCACTTTATATCCAATCAATGTATCAGACAATATACTCAAATATTGACCATTTTAATTGATCTGGTCTCTTCATGACCCCCAACCTCTTCCTGTGGTTCAGACTAAAGGAAGGATCTATAGCCTTTTGGTATTTATATCTGTTAAGGTAAAAGTCAACAGCCATTTCTGCCTGAGGCATTTTCTCTGAGATAATTTATGCCCAATGTGCCAGAGAATAAGCTACTTTAACTTTCTATCTGAGAGGCTCAGTGTCTAACAATTTCCCAAAGGGCTTATCCTAAGAACACAGTTGAGCTTTGCTAACATCTCACTTCCACATGCACTGCAGCATTAGGAGCTTAATTTCTCCAGGGATCACAGCAGCATTACATATCCTCCATAAACTCTTTCTTTGTTCTTTTCAAAGGTCATGTGAGGACAATTACAAGACTGGAAACTGGATTTCAGTCAAATTGGAAATAGGGATTTTGGCCACATGAAGTATGTTTTGCCATCTGAAGGAAGTGTCCTCCCACAAGAGGACATATTTGATGAGGACAGGATATAAGACTCTATCTACCATGGGTCACTAACTCTCAAAACTGCTTCATTTAGAAATGAGCACCTGGCCTCCAGGTGACAAAGCCAGGCAAGACAGGTTCTCTTTAGAGAGTCTTAACTTCACTCCATTTTTTTTTTTTTTTTTTACATAGATCATGTTGTCCCCCCTACCACCACCACACTCAGCTCTTTGGACCCTCCTTCATGCTTAAAACTTCCTTTAAGCTTTCTCTCTCCCTCCTCTCTGCTTTTCCAGGTAAGTGTAGTGATGAAGAAGTGGGAGGTGCATTTTTTTGTTGATGTGGGGTTTGAATGAAGTGGGGAAGTATGAGAAGAAAACTTTCAAATCTTTTGAATTCCCCCTTTAATCTCTAAAAGCCATCTTTCAGCAGCCTATATTTGTAGAGGTTAGGAGCACTGACAGTATCCTGAGTTTAGGATTTCACTCTCCATGACTGCATCCTTGTGCTTCAGGAAGCCAGGAAAGGCATATCCTTACTTTAAAATGAGGAAATTAAAAGTACTTTTAGGGCCGGCCTGTGGCTCACTCGGGAGAGTGTGGTGCTGATAACACCAAGGCCCCGGGTTCGGATCCCATATAGGGATGGCCGGTTAGCTCACTGGGTGAGCGTGGTGCTGACAACACCAAGTCAAGGGTTAAGATCCCCTTACCGGTCATCTTTAAAAAAAAATAAAATAATAAATAAATAAATAAAAATAAAAAAGATAAGGGTAACTAACATAATCGTAAAGATCAACACTGGAGGACTTAAACCCCTGGATATCAAGACGCTATAAAATTAAATTTGGAAGTTGGTGAAAACATGTGCAAACAGCACAACGGAACACAACACAGTCTAGAAACATAGATCAAGCATTCACTGACAATAGATTTATGACAAAGTTTAAATGACGAAATTAAGGCACAACAAACAAAAGTAAGTTACAAGAGCAACAGAAGCAGCAGTTGGAAAACAAACGATAGCTCTGAATTCCAGTCTTCTGTCCTATTCATATAAAAGAAAAACAGATCACAATTTATCAACCAGACCAGTTTCCTCAGCGCAAACATGAAGGTAGCTGTGTGGTATCTGTCTCAATTCACAGAAACATGGCTGCTGCTTTTCCCTCCTTGACCTCTGGGGCCAGTGGCTCGGGAAGAAAGGGAGTGCGCCAGCCTCCTCACCTTGAGGTGATATAGCACAACCCCCGTGCTGAGCAGATCGTCCTCCAAGACCATGAGGTGTGGCAGGCTGGAGTCAATGACCACACCGGCCCTCTTCCTGTTGATGTCCACACTGTAATGCTCCATGAGGGCCTGCCAATCGTTCCACTTCTGCGTCCAGTCTTTAGTCAGTTGATCTATCTGTAGAGGTATAGGAGGTAATCCGAGACACACAGCATGAGGGGTGGGCTAAAGGTCAGAGGTCACCCTGACCTGCTTTTCCAGGGTATTACTTTCTCATGATCCTCATTGTTACTATTCAAAGCCCCTTGCACATATGGAGGCCCTTGCACCTCCTCCAACTGCAAGATCCCTCTGTTTTCTAAGTTTTCTTCAATAAGCAAGTATTACATTAATAAACAGAAGCTCCCTCAATAAATGTTATTTTTAAAGTTTTCTTCAATGGACATGTATTGTTTCTATAATTAGAAAAAAACATAAATGTTATTTTTTAAATTATTTTTTAAAAATTAATTGGGATATTAGTAAGACATCTATGCTTATAACTTCCTTGTCCCCATCCAATTTCTATGTGATCCATATTTGGGAATCCTTTTATGACCTAACACTTCTTTTTCAAAGTACAGTACCTTGAGTTCTAATATAAGCTTGCACATAGTTCCAAGACCTATGAAGCACTGACAGGAACCTCATCAGGTCAAATTAAGTCTATATAGAAACAGTCTGGAAGACCATGTAATAATAAAATAACAACAATAATAATAAAATACCGAGTGCTTACTATGTATCAGGAAAAGAGTTATAAAAATAAATATACAGAGGCTTAGAGGCCTTAAGCTAAGACCACCTGAGGGACTTGAACAAACAGTGCTGAACATAGGGTCCTTTTTCTTCTCTTGGTGGAAACTAATGCCTAAGGCAAGAAGCTTATCCTGGGAATGAAGAACTGAGGAAGCTCAGGAAAAAAACTGGATTCAGGTAAGTACTGCTCTCATAAAGGGAATACTTAAGAAAAAAAAATTATACCAAGTTTAGGAACAAGTATTTTTTTTTTTTCCTTTTTTTTGTCTTTTTTTTTACTGACCGGTAACGGGATCGCAATCCTCGGTGTTGCGCCCGTACCGGGGAGCAGCAACGGGATCGCAACCCTCGGTGTTGCGTCCACACCGCGCTCAACCAGTGAGCGGGAACCGGTCTCCACATGGGATCCGAACCCTCGGCGGGAGCGCCGCAGCGCTCCCAAGCGGCGCACTCTCCAGTGTGCCACCGGGCCGGCCCAGGAACAAGTATTTTATATACCCTAGAAACATTAAGTTATAATCACTGAGTTGAAGTTTGAAAACCAGTGAAACTACAGGGTAACTGTAAGGGGCTGGGTTGGATCAGGACCTCTGGCAATGGTGAGCAGCAGGACGCTCTGGCTTACAGTTCAGCCGACCCAGAATGGTGACCCCTCTGGCCTCTTGCATCACCCATTCCTACACTGTCTAAGGTCATACTGCCAGCAAGTGGCAGATTCAAGTCCAGGTTGGCTGGCCTACATAGTGTAAAAGTGCAAATAATCTTGGAATGATTTTGGCTTTTCTACTTCATCTCTCATTATAGAGGGATGATATTTACTGAACCCAAAATCAGAATATATGGCTAAACAAAAAACTTCTGTGCAACTTCTGGATGTGTGATGTAGTCCTGGCAAGTTTAGTTAGTGTAACAAAATGTTGACATGGCCAGGATACTTTCATAACATAGAAGGATCATACAACAGAATATTGAAAATTGGGACATTTGTTTTTAGGATCTAAATCTAACCTAAATAGCCTGTGAGAAGGAAGAATGCCTAACCTGTCACCAAAAGAATGCCTACCATTTCTTCCTTTTAAATATCTCTGGAAATCAGCATTTATTTTACTTTTCCAAAATGTCTTGTCCTCGCCCTTACTGGGTTACCATAACATTCTCTTTCCTGGTTGGCCTCTCAGCTTCCAGTCTTCCCTCATTTCAATTTATCCTACATACAACTGTCATATTAATTTCTCCAAGACACTCCTTTATTATGTCACCAATCTGATTCAAGAAGCTGTCAATCCTGTTTATATCAAGTTCACACCTTCTAAACTGGCCCTAACCTTACCTTCACTACTCTCTACCATGAACACCTATCTAGCCAGCTTCATCTTCCTCGTAGTGTGCTTCCACATGGCCTCTGACACTGCTTCTTTCTCCCAGTTCCATGGCTTTGCTTATGTAATCCCTCCCTCACCCAAAATGCCCTATCCCTTCTCCTTATCTAACAACCCTAAATCATGGTCTAGGTCAAGGTCAGTTCTCTGACTTCCAGTTACAACACATGATGCCTATTCCAAAAATTCCAAGCCATAATGATTTCTTCTTTCCCTAAACTCTTTTCATCTTAATCATATAGCTGACCTAACACATCGTTCTCTAAAATCTGTTTCCAACTAGACTGCAAGCTACTTGAGGGCAGAGACTTCTTTATATCTCTTGTAGCATTACGCTGAGCACCTATTTGGTGCTCAAGCAATGAATACATGTTGATTGATTGATTTACTGACTAGAAAATAATCCTGTTTTTCTAGGCTACTCTCACTATCCAAAGGGAATTATCAAGAACCCCTGAGGGAACAAAACAGAAAGTCAGAAAGCCATTTGCACATCCCTAAGGCAAACACATCCCCCATTCAAGGCTCAATGGAAACAAAAATTGTCTTTAAATTAGATAGACCCTCTCTACCCTGCCAAGGGATCAGCCCTAGCCCAGGAATAATGGAGAAAGCTCCTAGGGTGATATAAAGCACAACTGCATTCACCAATACACCCACCTTCAATTCATTTTGAAGAACCAGCTCCTTCAGATTTTCATCCTTTTCATTATTCAATGAACTAAAGTTCCTCTGTACAAACAGAGAGAGAGATGTGCTTTACTATTTTTTCCTTGTTCTGAACTTCACGTAGGTCCCACCCTTACACTTGTGAAGAAAGATAGGTGCAAATAAAGGGAAGATTTTATCATTAAAATTAGAAATAAATCAGGAGGCTAAGTATTTGGGCTCATATTTGTACAAAGGAGAATTCAAGTTAGCCAATTAGCTCAGTTGGTTAGAGCATGGTGCTTATTTTATAAGACCAAGGTCTGGAGTTCAATTCCTGTACCAGCCAGCAAAGAAAAAAAAAAAAAAGGAAGGAAGGAAGAATTCAAAGAAATTTTTCTGGATGGTCCCATTCCCAATATTTGCCCATACACAGAGAAAGGGCCATTCAGGCAAATGTCCTTTGAACAAGACATGATATAGCGAGGATGCCCACTCTGTCTGAAGTGACACAGAGAAATCAGAGTAATCCCCCTCCTGCCTCTGCTCCATGAGTATCCATTGAGAACATGGAATGCAGCAGGGCTCAGGTTCTATGCAGAAGAAAAGGGAATCAGTAGGAGAACCTCACATAAGCACAGAAAAGTTCTGATTGCCTGCATACCAGTTCAAAGCTCAGCAGCATGGCTTTCAGTCTTTCAATCTCTTCTTTGAGTTCTCGGATCAACTTTACATTTGCATCCTGAAACACAGAGAACTATCACCACTAATTGATATCAGGTCCCAACCAGCTATGAAATGCTATATGCAATCAGCTTGGAAGAAGTCGATTGGTCCTTTGGGGTAACTTCTAGAGCAGGCAGTCATTCTCAAACTGTAGTCCTAGGACCAGCAGCATAAAATTCACCCAAGAACGTGTGAGAAATGCAAATTTTGGTCCCACTCCAGACCTACTCAATCAGAAACTCTTCAGGACTGGGCCTAGCTATGTTTTAACAAACCCTCCAAGTGATTCTTATACACACTAAAGTTTGAGAATCACTGCTCCACAGCAGAAAGTCAAGTAGGTAACACAAATACCAGAGCATGTATAGGTAGTAGGTGCTAATCTTCCTGTATTGTGACTAAACTTAACACTTGCCTAAATACACTGCCTTTTAAAATAGTTTCTATATGGGCTATATGTGTCTGGTCACCAGCTATGATCCTTGCTCTGGAGCTTTTCACTGAAACTGCAAAGGAGATAAGGAACATTTGGAATATTCTCATGATTATTCAGCTTTCAAAACCAATAAATTATTTATACTCTCCTTTTAATCCAAAGCAGACAAGACACTGTAATTTGCATAGAAAAACAAATAAACAAACAAACACAGGCATAAATCAATATTAATTCAAAATAAAAGCAGTAAACAAAGAAACTTTTAAATAGCCTTTTTAGGGCCAGCCTGGTGGCACACTCGGTAGAGTGCGGCGCTTGGGAGCTCGGCGGCACTCCCGCCGAGGGTTTGGATCCCATATAGAGACCGGTCTGCTCACTGGTTGAGCACGGTGCGGGCACGACACTGAGGGTTGCGATCCCGTTACTGGTCACAAAAAAAAAGGGAAAAAAAAAATAGCCTTTTAAAGAAAAGCAATGGCGCGCCAGCATCTTAAGAGGAATGGCCTTAGAGAAATACCTAAAATAAATTATTCATAAAAGGTTCTGAATGAAGGCAGTACAGATCTGAGAGAAGAATATGACATTAGAAGAAAGAATTTCACTCCCTCATCCTTTGAAGAACAAGTCTGGAAAGTTGGGGTGAGTACGAAGGAAAGAAATCAGTGAGAGAAAAAAATAAGAACTTTTTGTAAACCATACCAGACCAGGACTTTCACCGAAGGTCTCACCTCATTTACTCGTGGCTTGTTGATGATGTTTTTGGCACTGGATGCATATCTCAGCGTGCTCATGGTCTCACTGTAGCTAGTGTGTGCAGGTGACACAGCTGAGGTAGAAGAAGAAAGTTAAAAAAACATGCCAAGCTCTTCCAGCCCAGCCCTTAGTCACTTGCCTTGCTACTACTGCCCATGTTGTATGAGACCCTTAATGAAATGAGGAACCTGGGTGGTCATGGACCTTTCTCTGAGTCCAGTACTTGTCTTGACACAGAACCAGCTCTAGCATCCCACTCACTGGCAACCATGATGGTTTTGGAGTTGCCTCCAAGGCTGTCCTTCAGCAGCCAGGTCAACACAGAGTCTCGGTATGGGATGTAAGACTGCCTCCGCGAGGGTCCCCCACCACTGCTGGTCCCAAAAGGAGAGCTAGGGATTCTACTGTCACCACCATTGCTAGCTGAACTGTTGAGGCTCTGGCAGCTGCTGAATACTTGGGAGTTCTGGGCTTAAAAGACAAAAAATAAAAGTGGAAGAAGAAATTATGAAGCAAATGAATAAAAACAATAGTTGAAGAACATGCTTAAGTATCACACTTCCTAATCCCTTTCTGCATATCATAAGGGTTTTGATATGATAAAAACCCTGAATTTGAGCCCTGAATTAGACTTTGGATCCATGCCATGGAATGTTTGAGTCACACATTATTTTAGTCTCCCCTCTTTTTGAAATGATAGTTCTGGGATAATGGTCATATTATACTCTAAAATTAAAGACAAATATCATATTTTCATGCTCCAAACCAGAAAATACCCTTATCAAAAAGAAACTTGGAAGTGTCTACCCCATTTCAACAAAATGAAAGTCTGAGCTTATTTTCCAAAGTCTCCCTCCCACTCTGATAATCCAGTCTGTCAGCAAAATACCTAAGGTGGAGATGACAATTCCCAAAGTCACAAGGGACTTGTTGATATTGGCTCCTTCAGTAATCCGGTCTTTACAGTAACTGGGATCTGCTCTTTCACTAAAACACAGTCAATGAAAACAAAAACAAAAGCAAACGAGACATTCTCCTTATAATTCTGCTGTAAGATATTATCCGTTATGTTGTATATCACATTGTAAAAAAGTCACATAATAAATGCCCTTTAGAATTCAGTTCCAGAAAAACTGTTACCATCTTACAATGAACTGGTCTTCTTTGCCTTCTCAGGTAATAAAAATCAAATAATTCATTAACTTTTATTTTTATTGTGGCTGTCAGAGCACTTTAAGCTACATGTAATGCTCATGTACAGTAATGATATTAGCTTAGCTTTTTGGTATATTCACTTTCCTTCTATCTTTATTGTTTTAAATTCACATATTCATGGCTTTTTGGTATCTGTGTCATTAACTGTTAACTATCTCAAATTTCTTTAAGTGAGAAATATTAATAATTCACACTTACAATTGGCTGATATAGTTTCCTTCAGACAATGCATAGTTCTTAAAGGAACACTGTACCATATTAATTATTTAGCAGATTTCAATTAAGAAAATTTGCCTTATTTCATCTTATACTTTTTTGTGATCACATTATCCCCAAGTCTTTCTTCTTTCTGTATATATATACATATATATATAACTACAATTCATGCTTCCTTCTAATACTTAAAAAGCAGTATCTTCCACCCAACCTCACAATATTTTTAAAACTTTTTTTTTTTAGTGATGTATTTAGAGCTGCAAAAAATTAGTATTAAGTCAAAGAAAAAAGATGTGCTAACTCAGTCACCTTCACAGAGTCATTTTCAGTCCTAGCTACACACTGGAATCACCTGGACAGCTTTAAAAATACAAGTACACAGATGCCTGCACTCTCCTTCCCCAGCTCCTCCCCAACCCTACGATATCTGATTTACTTGGTCTGAGGTGCAGGCACTGGGAGTTTTAAAAATTCCCTAGGAGATTTTAATGGACAGCTAAGATAGAGACTCCCTGATGTAGAGAAACTTTTTAACCTCAGGAAAACTAACTTCTTTACATAGCATTTAAAGGGTTTGTTTCTTTTGTAATTTTCTCACATGACTGAAATGTGAAAAAGAATGGAACAAACTTATTGCCTGTAAAATGGGCAAGAACAAGATCACTGTGAAGGGAGTAATTCCCATAGGCTTTGGAATCCTAATTACCTGCCTGCTAGGTCCACAAGGTTGATCTTGCTAGCTATTTCAGAGGGAAGGCTGTTCTCCAGGATTGCCTAAGGGAGAAAACACATTTAAGGTCTGTCATTTGGAATGATGTGTACTTTTTTCCCGTTTAGACACTCTTCTAACCAAGGTGATATTTTGGATTTTTATCTAACTCACTCAACAAATCTGTATTCTTTTTTTGTTGTTGTTAATTTTATTGGTTATGCATATTCATGGAGTACAAAGCTGATCGTCGCCACTAGGTCTGCATTCTCCCTCTGCAAGTCCAACACACCACTGTGGTCTTTCTTTCCTTCCTTCCTTCTCTCTTAGCTCCCACTTATGAGTGAGGACATGTGGTATTTTTCCCTCTATGCCTGGCTTACTTCACTCAACATAATTTTCTCCAAGCTCATCCACGCTGCTGTAAATGGCAGAATTTCATTCTTTTTTATAGCAGAGTAGTATTCCATGGAGTGTGTGTGTGTGTGTGTATATATATATATATATATATACACCACATTTTTCTTATCCAGTCGTCCATTGATGGATATTTACATTGGTTCTATACTTAGGTTATTGTATATAGAGTTGTGATGAATATGGGAGTGCAGGTATCCCTTCGACATGATGATTTCCATTCCTTTGGGTATATACCTAGTAGTGGGATTGCTGGATCATATGGTAGATCTATCTGTACTTGTTTGAGAAGCCTCCATACTGTTTTCCATAGTGGTTGTACTAATTTACAGTCCCACCAACAGTGTAGGAGCATTATGCTCTCTACACATCCTTGCCAGCATCTATGATTCTCCATCTTTCTGATGATAGCAAGCCTAACTGGGTTGAGGTGATATCTCAATGTGGTTTTAATTTGCATTTCCCTGATGATTAGGGATGTTGATCACTTTTTAAAGTGCCTGTTGGCCATTCATATGTCTTCCTTAGAAAAATGTCTATTCAGATACTTTACTCATTTTTTATTTTTATTTATTTTAATTTTTTTATTTTTCTATTTTTTTAAATTTTAATTTTTATTGAATCAAAATTGATTATACATATTTTTGGGTTTCAACATTGAGATATGTTGATCAAATCAATATTACTAGTATATATACTGTTACAAATTATAATTATTCTTTATGCCCCTTGTCCAATCCCTCCTCATCCCTCTTTCTCTACCCCCTCCCCCCTCTAATTACCCTAGATTTCTTCTCTCCCTCTGAAAGAATAATGGTTATTCTATTGATTTGCTGCCCAAATGATCTGTCCAATGCTGAGAGGCATGATCAGGTCCCCCAATACTATTATAGAGCAGATGTCTCTTCCGTCACTATGAAATGGGCTCTGTGGAGACAGACATCCTCCTCCTTTCTTTATCTCTGCTGGTGACTCTCCTGTGTCAACTCACTCCAGTGGCTTGTGGACCATCTGCATGGTGGTTGTGGCATCTAGCCATCTTCACAGCAGCCATGGTTATCGTGGCAGCTATGGTGGGCCACCCACATGGAGGAGATGTTTTTGGCCTGCTCTGTGGTGCTGACAGTGTGCCTGGTAGTGGAGAGTGTCTGATCCCCAGTTCCATGCCCTGGGTCACTGAGTGGGTCCCAAGGCACTGGCACAGTGTGCCTGGTTGTGGGAGGGGGAGCCCAGTCCCCTTCTCCATGCCCCGAATCCCCGGGTGGGCCCTGAAGTGCTGGCATGGGGTGCCTGGTTGTGGGACGGGGGCTCCGGTCCCAGGTTCCATACTCCAGGTCCCTGGGTGGGCCCTGAGGCACTGGTGCGGGGTGCCTGGTGGTAGGAGGGGGATCTGGTCCCTTTCTCTATGCCTCGGGTCCATGCCTTTGCCCATTTTTTAAATGGGTTATTTGTTTTTTTACTGTGTAATTGTTTGAGTTTCTTGCATATTCTGGATACTAATCCATTGTTGGATGTATAGTTTGTAAATATTTTCTCCCACTCTGTAGATTGCCATTTCACACTGTTGATTGTTTCCTTTGCTGTGCAGAAGCTTTTAAGTTTGATATAGACCCATTCATTTTTCTTTTGTTGCTTGTGCTTTTGTGCTTCTGTTCATAAAGTCTGTGCCCAGTCCTAGTTCCTGAAGTGTTTCCCCTATATTTTCCCTTAGTAGTTTTATAATTTCAGGTCTTAAACTTCAGTCTTTAATCCATTTTGAGCTGATTGTGTTATATGGTGAGAGGTGCAGGTCTAGTTTAATTCTTCTGCATATGGATATCCAATTTTCCCAACACCAGTTATTGAAGAGGCAGTCTTTTCCTGAATGTATGTTTTTGTTGTCTTTGTCAAATATCAGTTGCCTGTAAGTCTGTGGGTTGATTTCTGGGTTCTCTATTCTGTTCCACTGGTCTGAGTGTCTATTTTTATGCCATTACCATGCTGTTTTGGTTACAATAGCATTGTAGTATCATTTGAAGTCAGGCATTGTTATGCCTCCAGCATTAGAATGTCATTGGTATTTTGATGGGGACTGCATTGAATCTATACACTGCTTTGGGTAGTATGGACATTTTTACAATATTAATTCTTCCAACCAATTAATTCCATCCAAGAGCATGGAATATCTTTCCATCTTTTTGTGTCTTCTTTAATTTCTTTCAATAGTGGTTTGTAGTTCTCATCATAGAAATCTTTCACCTCCTTGGTTTTAAATCGATTCCTAGGTATTTTGTTGTTGTTGTTGACTATTGTTAAGCGGGCTTACCTTTTTCATTTTTCTTTCTGTTAGTGCATTTTTGCAGAATATAAATGCAACTGATTTGGGGGCATTGAATTTGTATCCTGCAATATTACCGAAATTATTACCCAGCTCTAACAGTTTTTTAATAAAGTCTTTAGGTTTTTCTAAATATAGGATCATGTCATCTGCAAATTGGGACAGTTTAACTTCATCTTTTCCAATATGGATGCTCTTTATTTCTTTCTCTTGCCTGATTGCTCTAGCTAGTACCTCCAGTACTATGTTACATAGGAGTGGTGAGAATGGGCATCCTTGTCTTGTTCCTGTTCTTAAAGGAAAAGCCTTCGGTTTTTCCCCATTCAGGATGATATAGGTGGTGGGCATGTCATAGATGGCTTTTCCCTTGTTGAGATATTTTCCTTCTATACCTAATTTGTTGAGAGTTTTTATCATGAAGGGATGTTGAATTTTGTCAAATGCTTTTTCTGCACCTACTGAGATAATCATATAGTGTTTGTCCTTGATTTTTTTGATATGATGTATCACATTTATTGACTTGTGTATGTTGAATCATCCTCGCATTTCTGGGATGAATCCCACTTGCTCATGGTGTATACGTATTTTTAAGTGTTGCTGTATTCTGATTGCTAGTATTTTATTGAGGATTTTTGCATGTATGTTCACCAGAGCTATTGGTCTGTAGTTCTTTTTTGTTGTATCTTTTTCTGCCTCTGATATCAAGGTGATGCTGGCCTCACAGAATGAGTTTGGGAGCATGACCTCTGTTTCACTTTTGGAATAGTTTAAAAAGAATTGGTATTAATTCCTCTTTAAAGGTTTAGTAGAATTCAGCAGTAAAGCCATCCACTCCTGGGTTTTTCTTTTTTGGGAGATTGCTGATTACTACCTTCAATCTCACTGCTTGTTATTGGTCTGTTCAGGTTTTCTATTTCTTCTTGGTTCTGTTTTAGTAGTTTGTATGTGTCTAGAAATGTATCCATTTCCTCCAGGTTTTCAAAATTGTTGGTGTGTACTTGTTTGTCATAGCCTCTAATAATTTTTTGTATTTCTGTGTAATCATTAAAACTGTGTAATCAGTTTTAATGTCTCCTTTTTCATTTCTGATTTTTGTTATTTGAATCTTCTCTCTTCTTTAATTTTTGTTAACCTAAAGGTTTGAGTATTTTGTTTATCTTCTCAAAAAACCAATTGTTTGCTTCTTTGATTTTTTTGTATTTTTTGGGGAGGTCTCTATATTATTTAGCTCTGCTCTAATCTTAATTATTTCTTTCTGTCTGCTAAATTTGGGATTGGATTGTTCTTGTTTTTCTAGTTCTTTGAAGTATAGCATTAGGTTGTTTACTTGAAATCTTTCTATTCTTTTGATGTAAGCGTTTATTGTGATGAACTTCCCTGTTAGGTCTGCTTTTGCGTATCCCACAGGTTTGATATGACGTGTCTTTATTTTCATTGTTTACTAGTAATTTTTTGATTTCCTGTTTAATTTCTTCTTGAACCTATAGGCCATTCAGGAGCCTGTTGTTTAATTTCCATGTATTTGTATAGAGTCCTGAGTTTTGCTTGTTATTAATTTCTAGTTTTAATCCATTGTGGTCTGAAAAGATTATTGAGATGATTTCAATTTTTAAAAAGTTACTGAATTAATTTCTAGTTTTAATCTTGTTATTAATTTCTAGTTTTAATCCATTGTGGTCTGAAAAGATTATTGAGATGATTTCAATTTTTTAAAAGTTACTGAGATTTGATTTGTAACCTAACATGTGGTCTATCTTGGAGAATGTTGTGTGCTGACTAGAAGAATGTATGTTCTGTAGTTGCTGGATGAAATGTTCTGTAGATATGTGCCAGGTCCAATTGGTCTAAAGTGTAGTTTAAATCCTGTATTTCTCTGCTGATTTGTTGCCTGAATGATCAGTCTAATGATAACAGGGGGATGTTCAGATCTCCCACTATTATTGTATTGGGATCTCTCTCTTTAGGTCTAGTAGTATTTGCTTTATTTATCTGAGTGCTCCAGTGTTGGATGCATATATATTTATGATTGTTTTCTTCTTGCTGGATTGAACTCTTTATCACTATATAGTGGCCTTCTTTCTCTCTTTTTATGGTTTTTGGTTTAAAGTCTATTTCGTCCAATATAAGAATAGCTACTCCTGCTCATTTTGGGTTTCCATTTGTGTGGTATATCTTTTTCCATCCTTTCCCTTTTAGTCTGTGTGGGTATTTACTGGTGAGATGAGTCTCTTTAAGAAAGCATAGAGCTGGGTCTTGATTTTTTGATCCAGTCCATCAGTCTGTGTCTCCTGAGTGGGGAGTTTAATCCATTTATATTTAAGGTTGATATTGATAGGTATTGTCTTTTTCCTGGCATTTTATAGCTTTTTGATTAGATGTTTTGAGTATCATTTGTTCCTTTGTTCTCCTTTGATTATAGGTCTTCAATGTTTGTGGTTTTTTGGGGTTTTTTTGAGGTAGTAAGATTTAGTTTCTTTTGTCTTTCTCACTTGCATTTATGTTTTACTAGTGGGTTTCATTCTTACTTGTGTATTCATGGTAGTGATTATTGTTTTTCAGATTCCAGATGTAGGATTCCCATGAGAATTTCTTGTAGGAATGGTCATGTTGTGATGAACTCCCACAGCTTTTGTCTGGGAGATGCATTATTTTTCCCTCATTTCTGAAGTATAGCCTTGCCAGGTATAGTATTCTTGGCTGGCAGTTTTTTCTTTTATTATTTCAAATATGTCATCCCATTTTCTTCTTGCCTGTACGGTTTCAGTTGAAAAGTCTGCTGTTAGTCTGATGGGAGCTCCCTTATAAATAGTTTGATGCTTTCTCTTGCTGCTCTTGGGATTCTCTCATTGTCTCTGAGCTTTGCCAGTTTGACTATAAGGTGTCTTGGAGAAGATCTTTTTGAATTGATACTGTTTGGGGATCGTTGAGCTTCCTGGATCTGAAGGTCTGTGTCTCTCCCTATACCTGGGAAGTATTGCATTATTATTTCATTGAATAGACTTTCAATGCCTTTACTTTTCTCCTTCCCTTTAGGAACACCTATGGTTCAGATGTTTGTGTGCTGAAGGTTACCTGCTAGCTCTCTTAGAGATTCTTCATTTTTAAAAAATTCCTTTCTCCTTTTTTTGTCTGCCTGGGTTATTTCATAAAGACCATATTTGAGTTTGGAAATTCTTTCTTCTGCTGTTCTAATCTGCTGCTTAAGCTCTCAGTTGTGTTTTTTATTTGATCAAATGCATCTTTCAGTTCTAAGAGTTCTGTTACATTCTTTCTTAAGGTATTAATCTCTTTGTAAATTTCATCCTTCATATCCTGGGTATTTTTTCTCATTTCATTGTTTTGTCTTACAGAGTCCTCTTTTATTTCATTGAGTTTCCTTAAGATAGTTAGTTGGAATTCCTTTTCAGTCATTTCAAGGGTTTCCTGTACTTTAGGGTCTGGTAATTGAGAGTTACTGAATTCTTTTGGTGGTGTCATATTTTCTGATTTTTCCATATTTCTAATATCTCTACATTGAGTTTTGGTCATCTGGTAGGGCAACTGCTTCTTTTATTACTCTGGAGTGGGCTTTAAGGAGAAAGACTTCTTCCTCTTTTTCCAGGCTCTCTCCTCTTTCTGGGATTCCCATAAAACTTGTGTTGGTACACTGAATGGGGTCCCACAGATTCATGTGGTTCTATTAATTTTTCTTCAATCCTTTCACTCTCTCTTCTGCAAACTAGATGATTTCTAATTAATTTTTTCACCATCTCAAATCTGCTATTAGTCCCAACAGTGAATTTCATTTCACTTATTGTACATTTCAATTCCAGAATTCCCATTTAAAAATTAATTTCTGTCATTTTATAGAAAAGCTGCTGGTTTTCCCAGCCTTCCCTTCCCTGGTTGAATGACCCCATTGACAGAGATCAAGGTGTGGGTGGGAATGGAAGCACCCTAAAGCAAAAACACCATATATTTGCACTGTTCTTAATTGAAAGTCAGTATTTTTTTTTAATAAATGCTTCTCAGTTTGTTATATGCCTTGAGTCTATTTGTAGAACACTGAAACAGTTTTGTCCAGCTTTATAGTTGCTTTTTGGGGACAGAATTTGTCAGCCTTCTCACTCCATCATAATGGAAGTGAATCTTTTAATTTTTCATTTTAATGCTATTTTCCTTTCAACCTTGATTTCCTTTTAAGTGCCCATACTGATCACATAGATGTGAAAGTGTTTTGAAATGGTAAATTTACTTTGAAAAGTAAAATATAAGAAGACATTTGGATTAGTCTTTATGATATGCTTCTACCTTTCTAGGTGTATAGTTTAACAGATTGTATGTATATCTTCTTTATAAGATTAGATTATATCAGAAGACCTGTAAACAGGAGCGTACGAGGAAAGGAAAAGAAATAGAAAGGAAGACAAGAAAGTGGTCAAAAGAAACAAGAAGAAGCCTCACCAAACACAAGGGGTAACCAACCTGCGTGTAGTGAATAGTGAAGATGGCATGGGATCTGCTGCTCGCCTCATGAACGTGGGTGGCTGCTGTGATTCTGGGTATACAAGGGAAGACAGTTAAGACAAGGATTGTTCATTTATGATGGATCCTTTAGGATCCATGGAGAACACAAGAAATGTTAGTGCTGAGTTTCACAGATAAGAATCTTTTTTTTTTTTTTTTTAAAAAGATGACCAGTAAGGGGATCTTAACCCTTGACTTGGTGTTGTCAGCACCACACTCAGCCAGTGAGCCAACCGGCCATCCCTATGTGGGATCCGAACCCGGGGCCTTGGTGTTATCAGCACCGCACTCTCCCGAGCAAGCCACGGGCCGGCCCACAGATAAGAATCTTAAAAACATCCATGTTTAGTGCAGTACAGTTAGGAGAATGGTCCAAAGAGGGCAGAAGTGGTACTCTAGGTGTTGCTATATCCAAGTATAAGAGGGAGTGTAGCATCATACTAAACCATGTTGGAACATTTTTTTAAAGCAATAGAAGCAAAAATCAGAGTGAAAAAGGGAATACTAAAGTGCATTCAACCTGGAAGACTATCCCCAAGACAGACCCATTTAAATAAGACAAGCTTGCTGAAGAAGAAGCCTCATAGAGAAGGTAAGTTGTGATTAAACACAAAATTTTAATCTTAGAGTGTCAGAAAGGCTTTTGAAATGAGATCTCAAATTATATCATTTGTCATTTAAACCAGATGGAATTTATAATCTCCCTTAGAAATCCATTCCAGTGTTAACCCTTAAAGTCAGGAAAGTCTTCCCTTTATCTAAATCTGTCAGTCATGCTCCAGTTTAAGACCATCTCACTGACTTCTATCCTAGGAGGAGCTGGAGAACTAAAGAAAAGGGTCAAAATGTAGAGGCTGGTCTCATGACTCAAGGATAAACAATAAAAGGTGAAGCCTGACATTTAAAGATCAAGGAGTTCAGGGTATCCTGAAGACCAGAAGCAAGTACCTCCAGGAGAGTTCCATGAAACCCTAGAAGTAGACAACTAAATTAAAATTTTTTCCTTTATGTTAAATTAACTTGGGCCTGCTATTAATAGTGTAAATAGAAGACTCTAAACACCCTCCCCCCCAACCAGGGAAAAAAAGCCTTTTTAAAAAAGGCATTTATTAATAACATTCTAAGTATTTCATAGTAACTGACAATATGGAATGTTATCACAATTTACAATAGCTTTCAGGAGAATCTACAGCACTTACTCATACAAGACCCAAAACAGTCTTTCGGGAGCAAAACTAGAAGAAATACGGCTTTCTGAAACATTTTATGCTATACTTGTCCTTATTTCTATCAAGCCCAAGGAAATAATCTTTTATTTGATCAAAATACCAGAAGCTATATATTATAAAACTAATTATAGAGTAATCCTCTGGGCTTACTGCCTAATATTATTACACCCAGAACAAACTCCTGCTTTGTTACTAGTGAAAAGAGCACTAAATCTTAGTCATCGGCCCTTACACTGGGTACATTACTGTTCTGGGAATATCTCTTCAGACATTATAAGTCTCAAAATATACTCCTAAAGGGAATGAGAACACAGGACAGGAGAATGAGGCTGAAGGAATAATAGAAACAAACAAACCTGTTACCTGTTTGCTATTCCCTCCTCCAAGAGTTCAATTACTTGCTTATAGTCAGTAACTACATGTTGGGATAAACCTATAAGATTTTTGAGGAGGAAAAAAGATATTAAACACAATTTTTGGTAAAGTTTAACACTTTCCTATAGATCTTTATCATTCCTATTTCATATCAATTGATAGACATGAATGAGGCAATTTGGCTAAATTCATTCAGACAATAAATTAAATCAACAAACATTTATTGTCAGTCTACTGTCAGATACTATGATAGGCTCTAGGAACACAGGTCTCTGCCCTCACAGTAAGTATGGTCTAGAATTCATACAGTGGCTTTGCTAACAATGACAACAACTCCTTACAATTCTGCTACACAGGTTATAAGAAATGTTCTCATATATTACCTCATTTGGCTCTCACAAAATTCCTGAAGTAGGCAGGTGCTGTTTTCCCCACAAGGTGGCAGGCTCAGTTTGACATACAAAATATCTAGTACACACGTCCCTATTCTCCCATAGTATACAATCATGAGAACTTTTACTATATAAGACAACATGGCCAAGTGCTACAGGAGTGAGAGAGATAATAAATGTCAATGAGATCAGGAGAAGGGTCAGGGCAGGCTCTTTGGAAGAAGTAAGACTTGAATTTAGCCACTATAGAATGGGTAGGCTTTAGATAAGTGAAGAGGAGCCTAAATGCATGAAAGTAAATCTTCATGACTGGTTATGACCAAGTCACAAAGGGCCTTCACAACTGTGCTAGAGAACATCTGTTTTAGAGATTCAGGAACAAAGTAACTGCACGGGATTACTGCTAAATATAATTACACCAATAATTAACAAAATAATTTGAGCACTGACTGAATTTTTATATATTAAGGAATAATTATAACTTAGATGTTATAATAGTTCTGTGGTTTTTTTAAAAAATTCCTTATCTCTTAGGGCTACATACTATAATATTAATAGACAAATCGATGCGACATTTGGAATCTGCCTCAAGATAAGATAGGATGAGGGAAAGTGGACAGGAATGTAGATAGAGCAGGATTGGCTAAGACTTAATGATTACTGTGACTGGGTAATAGGCACATGGCGGTTCATTATACTACTCTATTTTTGTGCATGTTTGAAATTTTCTATAATAAAAAGTTTTAAAAATTTATGGAGACTTTCAGCTTTTGACAATAGCAAGTTAAATAATATAAACCAACCATTCCGCTAAAGAGTATTAGAAAATACTAAACAAAATATAAAAGACATCAGCTTGAAATCGTAGAGAGATAACCAGATATTTAAAAACTTCCAAACCATTTCCTACGGGAGCATGGAAGCCCAGAGAGATAAGGCCAACATTTGGAGATGCTTTTCCCCTGGGGTCATCTGCCAAATCTTAAGGGCTAAGAGCAGATTTTGTAACAATCTCACAAAGATCGAAAGACAAAACTGCAGTACAGAGCCTAACCAGGGTAGATTCTTTGGAATCCCACTTCTTTGGGTTATAAACCCAAAGGGCTAAAACACAGGAGTAGGTTGAATTAGAAATAAGCCTTTGAAAGGACTGCAGCTCAACTTTGAACACTTTCAATCCTTACATTGCACTGAGGTGATTCTGGATCACTAGTATGTGCAGAAACCTAATACAAATAAATGTAAGTCTTCTACAGAGGATGACATCATTGTCCTACACTTCCAAATTATTTCTACAAAAATTTTTACAAATATTATCTGGCAAAAACTTATAACAAACACAGGAATAGACCTGACAACTTAATTGAAACCAGGAAAAATAATAGTTAATAGAAAGTGACACCAAAAGACCCAGATATTGGAGCTACTAGACAGATGTTAAAGTAACTCTGCTTACTATATTCAAGGAGCTAAAACACAAAATTACAAAATTTCAGAGAAAATTGGAAACTATAATAAAAGAATCAAATGGAAGTTTGAGAAATGAATAATACTATAAGTGAAAACAAAGCCTTGATATGTAAGTTTAACAGCAGATTAGACATAGCTGACAAAAGAATTAGTGAATAGGAAGAAAGATCAGAAACATATTCAAAATTTAGCAGAGATAAAACATAAAAATATACATGAGAGGGTAAGAGTTATAGAGCATATAGGGAATAGGTCCAACATAACTATAATTGGAGATACAAAAGGAGAGGAAAGTATGGGGTAAAAGCAGTATTAGGAAAGGTAACAGCTAAGAACATTCCAAAGCTGATAAAAGAATATAAAATTACAGATACAAGAAGTCCAGCATGATTTCTAAAAAGTCTAAATTTATCCCTCAGTACTTCATGACAACCTGTTGAAAATCAAAGACAAAAAGAGAGTCAGAAACCACAGGCACCCTCCTCTACCAGAACAAAAGGCAGGAGAGTACTGCAAACACCGCTTCTACACAGGTGGTCCACCATAGCCACTGCCATAGCTTCTGCCACAGCAAGGACAGCTCATCACCACAGTAGCAGCCATGATGACTGTGCAGGCAGTCAGATGCACACTTGACTGTATTGACAGAAGAAGAGTCACCCAGGGATCCTTGAAAAAGAGGAGGGAGTCTTTCTCCTCAATGCCCACTCCAGAGTAACAGAAGAAGCAACTGCTGTACCAGATGACCAGATAGTAATGCAAAGATACTAGAAACACGAAAGAACAAGAAAATATGATACTACCAAAAGAATTCAGTATTCTCAAGTACTAGACCCCACAGGTCAGGAAACCCTTGGAATGGCTGAAAAGGCATTCTGAGCAACAATCTTAAGGAAATTCAGTGAGATAAGAGAATCCTCAGACACCACAATGAAACGAAAAAAAAAAAATCCAAGATATGAAGGAGGAAAGTTACAAGAGATTAATAAATTTAAAAAGAGTGATGCAGAACTCCTGGAATTGAAAGATTCATTCAATGAAATAAAAAACACAACTGAAAGCTTAGCAGCAGATTAGAACAAGCAAACAAAAATATTTCTGATCTTGAAGATGGTCTTTTTGAAAAAACCAAGGTGGACAAAAAATAAATAAATAAATAAATTTTTTAAAATGAAGAAAATCAGGGCCAGCCTGTGGCTCACTTGGGAAAGTGTGGGGCTTATAACACCAAGGCCATGGGTTTGGATACCTATATAAGGATGGCCGGTTAGCTCATTTGGGAGAGCGTGGTGCTGACACCACCAACTCAAGGGTTAAGCTCCCCTTACTGGTCATCTTTAAAAATAAATAAATAAATAAAATAAAAATGAAGAAAATCTAAGAGAGCTAGCAGACACAAGCATCTGAATAGTGTGTGTTCCAGAAGGGGAGGACAAAGGAAAAGGCATTGAAAAGCTGTTCAATGAAATAACAAATAACATTCCAGGTATAAGGAGAGACATTGACCTTCAGATCCAGGAAGCTCAAAGATCCCCAGATTGAATCCAAAAAGATCCTCTCTGAGACACATTATAGTTGAACTGGCAAAGCTCAAAGACAAAGAGAGAATTCTAAAAAGCAAGAAAAGTGTCAAGTCACCTATAAGGGAGCCCTCTTTAGAATAAAAGCAGACTTATCAACTGAAACTCTACAGGCCAGAAGAAAATGAGATGATATATTCAAAATATTTAAAAAACAAAACAAAAACACTGCCAGCCAAGAATATTATACCCAGCAAGGCTATCCTTCAGAAATGAGGGAAAAATAGTGTATTTCCCAGACAAAATAAAACTGCAGGAGTTCAGCAACCCACAATCAGCCCTGCAAGAAATCCTCACATGAGTCTTACATCTGGAATCCAAAAAACAATTACTGCTACCACGAATACACAGAAAGGACAAACCCCACTGGTAAAACTGAAATGCAAATGAGAAAAAAATATACGTATCTTACCACCTCAGAAAACCAACATTGAAGATGAATAATAAAAGGGGAAGAAAGGAACAAAAGATATTTAAAACATCTAAACAAAAAGTGATAAAATGCCAGGAATAAGACAAAATCTTTCAACAATAAACTTAAATGTAAATGGATTAAACTCCACACTCAAAAGACACAGACTGACGGACTGGATTTAAAAAGCTTGATACAACTATATGCTGTTTTCAAGACACTCATCTTACCAGTAAAGATGCACACGGACCAATAGAAAAGAGATGGAAAAAAACATACTACACAAATGGAAACCAAAAATAAGCAGGAATAGCTATATCAGATAAAATAGACTTTAAACCAAAAACCATAAAAAGAGACAAAGAAGGCCACTATATAACGTTAAAGGGCTCAATCCAGCAAGAAGACACAATAATCATAAATATACATGCACCCAATGCTGGTGCACCTAGAAAGGTAAAGCAAACACTACTAGACCTAAAGAAACAGATAGACCGTTAAACGATAATAGTGGGGGACCTGAACACTCCCCTCTTCTCATTAGACAGTTCATCCCGGCAATAAATCAACAGAGAAATACAGGATTTATTTATTTTTAAAAAGATGACCAGTAAGGGGATCTTAACCTTTGACTTGCTGTTGTCAGCACCACACTCTCCCAAGTGAGCTAACCGGCCATCCCTGTATAGGGATCCAAACCCATGGCCTTGGTGTTATCAGCCCCACACTCCCCCAAGTGAGCCATGGGCCAGCCCAGAAGTACAGGATTTAAATGACACTTTAGACCAATTGGACCTCGCACATATCTACAGAACATTTCATTCAACAACTATAGAATATACATTCTTCTCACCAGCACCCAGAACATTCTCCAAGACAGACTACATGTTAGGTCACAAATCAAGTCTCAATAACTTTAAAAAACTTGAAATCATCTCAACTATCTTTTCAGACCACAATGTATTAAAACTAGAAATTAATAACAAGGAAAACTAAGGACTCTATACAGATACATGGAAATTAAACAACAAGCTCCTGAATGACCTATGGGTTCAAGAAGAAATTAAACTGGAAATACAAAAATTTCACAAAACTAAGGAAAATAAACATACATCATACCAAAACCAGTGGGATACTGAAAAAGTAATACTAAGAGGGAAGTTTATTGCAATAAAACACTTACTTACATCAAAAGAATAGAAAGATTTCAAGTAAACAACCTAATGCTATATCTCGAAGAACTAGAAAATCAAAAACAATCCAACCCCAAAAGTTAAAGACAGAATGAAATAATTAAGATCAGAGTAGAAGTAAATGAAATAGAAACCCAAAAAATGATACAAAAGAACAATGAAACAAAAAGATAATAGACAAACTATTAGCTAGGTTAAAAAAAAAAAAAAAAAAAAAAAAAAAAGAGAAGACCCAAATAACAAAAATCAGAAATGAAAAAGGACACATTACAACCAATAGCACAGAAATACTCTTGTAAACAACTAAACACCAACAGATGTGAAAACCTGGAGGAAATGGATAGATGTCTAGAGACATACAAACTGCCAAAGCCGAACCAAGAAGAAATGGAAAATTTGAACAGACCAATGAGAGGCAAAAAGATCAAAGCAGTAATCAGCAGTCTCCCAACAAAGAAAAGCCCATGACTGATGGCTTTACTATCAAATGCTACCAAACATTTAAAGAGAAAATAACACCAATTCTCTTCAAACTATTCCCAAAAACTTAAACAGTGCCCACTCTCACAAACTCATTTGATGAGACCAGCATCACACTGATACAAAAGCCAGGCAAAGATATAAGAAAATGAGAAAACTACAGGCTAATATCTCTGATGAATGTAGATGCAAAAATCCTCAACAAAATATCAGCAATCAGAATACATCAAAAAATTATATACCATGATCAACTAAGATTCATTCCAGGGAGGCAAGGATGGTTCAATATATGCAAGTCAATAAATGTGATACACCACATTGACAAAATCAAGGTTACTATATGATTATCTCAATAAATGGAGAAAAAGCATTTGAAAAAATTCAACATCCCTTCATGATAAAGGCTCTCAGCAAATTAGGCACAGAAGGAAAGTATCTCAACACAAAGCCATCTACAACAAACCCAGTGCCAATATCATCCTGAATGGGGAAAAGTTTTCACCTTAAGAAGAGGAACAAGAAAGGATGCCCACTTTCAACACTCCTGTTTAACACTGTATTAAAAGTACTGAATAGAGCAATCAGGCAATAGGAAAAAATAAAGGACATACAAATTGGAAAAGACAAAGTCAAATTGTCTCTATTTGCAGATGATGTTAACCTATATATAGAAAAACCTAAAGATTCTACCAAAAAACTTTTAAACCTGATAAACAATTTCAGTAATGTTGTTGGATACAAAATCACACCCAAAAATTAGTCGCATTTTTATTATCCAAAAACAAACTAGCAGGGCCGACCCCGTGGCGCACTCGGGAGAGTGAGGCGCTGGGAGCGCAGCAACACTCCTGCCGTGGGTTCGGATCCTATATAGGAATGGCCGGTGCGCTCACTGGCTGAGAGCGGTGCGTGCGACATCACACCAAGGGTTGCGATCTCCTTACCGGTCACGAAAAAGACAAAAAAAAAAAAAACCTAGCAGAATAAAAAAATCAAGAAAGCAAGCCCATTTATAACAGTCACCAAAAAGATAAAATGCCTAAGAATTAATTTAACCAAGGTGATGAAAGGTCTCTACAGTGAGAACTTGAAATCACTACTGAAAGAAATTAAAGAGGACACAGAGGTAGAAAGACATTTCATGTTTTTGGATTGGAAGAATTAACCTTATGAAAATGTCCATACTACCCAAAGCCATCTACAGATTCAATGCAATCCCCATCAAAATACTAATGACACTCTTCACAGATATAGAAAAAACAATCCTAACATTCATATGGAACAACAAAAGACCCCAAATAGCCAAAGCAATCCTGACCAAAAAGAACAAAGCTGGAGGCATAACACTACCCAACTTGGAAATACACTACAAAGCCACAGTATCCAAAATGGCATGGTAATGGTATAAAAATAAACACTCGGCCCAATGGAATAGAGAACCCAGAAGTTAACCCACATACTTATAGCCAACTGATCTTTGACAAAGACAACAAGAACATACATTGGGAAAAAGACTGCTTCTTCAATAACTGGTGCTGAGAAAATTAGATATCCATATGCAGAAGAAGGGAACTAGATCTGTACTTCTCACCATATTCCAAAATAAACTCAAAATGGATTAAAGACTTAAGTATAAGACCTGAAACTATAGGGCTGGCCCGTGGCTCACTCGGGAGAGTGCAGTGCTGATAACACCAAGGCCTCAGGTTCGGATCCCATATAGGGATGGCCGGTTCGCTCACTGGCTGAGCGTGGTGCTGACAACACCAAGCCAAGGGTTAAGATCCCCTTACCGGTCATCTTTTGAAAAAAAAAAAAAAAAAAAAAAGACCTGAAACTATAAAACTACTAAAAGGAAACATAGGAGAAACACATCAGGAAGTATGACTAGGCAAATACTTTATAAATAAAATCCCCAGAGCACAAACAAAAGAAAAAATAAATAAATGAGATTATAACAAACTAAAAAGCTTCTGCACAGCAAAGGAAACAATTAACAGAGTGAAAAGAAAACTCACAGAATGGGAGAAAATATATGCAAACTATCAAGGAATTAATATTCACAATATATGAGGAACTGAAACAGTAAAAAAAAATGCAATTAAAAAATGGGCAAAGGAGTTGAATAGACATTTTTCAGAGAAAGACATACAAGTGGCCAATAGATACATGAAAAAATGCTCAACATCACTAAGCATCAGGGAAATGCAAATTGAAATCAGATTGAGACATCATCTGATGGAGTTTGGATGTGTTGTCCCCTCCAAAACTCATGTGGAAATTTGACCCCTGATGTGGCATATTAGTGAGAACATGTGATATTTCTCTTTCTGTACCTGGCTTATTTCACTTAATATAATTTCCTCTAGGCTCATCCATGTTGCTGTGAATGACAGAATTTCATTCTTTTTTATTGCTGAGTAGTATTCCATTGTGTGTATGTACATTGTCTTTATCCAATCATCTGTTGACGGACATTTAGGTTGGTCTCATATCTTCGCTATTGTGAACATAGCTGAATGAACATGAGGATGCAGGTATCTCAACAAAACCACATTTTCCATTTCTTTGGGTATATACCTAGTAGTACGATTGCTGGGTGTTTTAGTCCATTTTGTGTTGCTATAACAGAAATACCTGAGACTGGGTAATTTATAAAGAATAGAAATTTATTTGGCTTACGATTCTGGGACAGCTGCATCTGACACGGGCCTCAGGCTGCTTCTACTCATGGCGGAAAGTGGCAGGTAGCCGGCAGGTACAAGCAGATCACATGGCAAGAGGAAGCAAGAGAGAGAGAGAGGAGGTGCCAGGGTCTTTTAAACAACAAGCTCTCGTGGGAACTAATAGAGCAAGAACTCACTCATTACTCCCCCTCCCCCAGGGAGAGCATTAATCCATTCATAAGGGATCCGCCCCCATGACTCAATCAGTTTCCAACACTGCCACATTGCAGATCAAATTTCCACATGAGTTTTGGCGGGGACAACACATCCAAACTCCATCACTGGGTCATATGGTAGTTCTATCTCTAGTTGTTTGAGAAACCTCCATACTGTTTTCCATACTGGCTGTACTAATTTACAATCCCCACCAACAATGTATAAGGGTTCCCCTTTCTCCACATCCATGCCAGCATTTGTTATATTCTTTTAGATAACAGCCAGTCTACCTGGAGTGAGATGGTATCTCAGTGTGGTTTTGATTTGCATTTCCCTGATGCTTAGTGATGTTGAACATTTTTTCATATATGTGCTGCCCATTTGTATGTTTTCCTTTGAGAAATGTCAATTGCACTCACTTGTCCATTTTTTAATTGGGTTATTTGGTTTTTTACTATTGAGTTGAATTCCTCTTATATAGTGGAAATTAGCCCCTTGTCAGATACATAATTTGCAAATTTGTAGGTTTTCATTCTGTAGGTTTTCTTTTCACTCTGTTGATTGTTTCCTTTGCTGTGCAGAAGCTTTTTAGTTTGATGTAATCCCATTTGTGTATTTTTGCTTTTTTTGCTTGTGCTTTTGAGATCTTATTCATAAAACTTTTGCCTAGTCCTATGAACTAGAGCATTTCCCTGGTGTTTTCTTCTAGAAGTTCTATAGTTTCATGTCTTACATTTAAGTTTTTAAACCATTTTGAGTTTTCTGTATATGGTGAGAGACAGTGATCTAGTTTCATTCTTCTGTACATGGATATCCAGTTTTCCCAGCACCGTTTATTGAAGAGGTTGTCCTTTCCCCAATGTATGTTTTTAGAGCCTTTACCAAAGTACATGGGTTTATTTCTGGGCTTTCTATTCTGTTCCATGGGTCCAAGTGTCTGTTTTTATGCCAATACCATGCTGTTTAGGTTACAAGAGCTTTGCAGTATAATTAAGTCAGGTAGTATAATGCCTCCTGCTTTACTCTTTTTGCCCAGGATTACTTTGGCTATTTGAGGTCTTTTGTTGTTCCACAGGAATGTTAGGATTGCTTTTTCTATTTCTGTGAAGAATGTCATTGGTGATTTGATAGGGACTACATTGAGTCTGTAGATTCTTTTGAGTAGTATGGATGTTTTCACTTAATTCTACCAATCCACCAGCATGGAATGTCTTTTCATTTTTTTGTGTTCTCTTTAATTTCTTTCATCAGAGTTTTGTAGTTTTCATTAGAGAGATCTTTTACCTCCTTGGTTAGATTTATTCCTAGGCATTTTATTTTTTGTTAGCTATTGTAGATGGGATTGCTTTCTTGATTTCTTTTTCTGCAAGTTCACTGTTGGTGTACAGAAACACTAGTGACTTTTGTATACTGATTTTATATCCTGCAACCTTACTGAATTTGCTTATCAGCTCTAAGACTTTTTGTTGGAGTCTTTAGGTTTTTCTACATATAAGATCATGTCATCTGTAAACAGGGACAATGTGACTTCCTCTTTCCAATTTGGATGCCCTTTATTCCTTTCTCTTGCCTAATTGCTCTGGCTAGAACCTCCAGTTCTACAATAAATAGGCATGGTGAAAGTCTTGTTCCTGTTCTTAGAGGAAAAGCTTTTAGCTTTTCCCTGTTCAGGATGATGTTAACTGTGGGCTTGCCATATATAGCTTTTATTGTGTTCAGATACTTTCCTTCTGTACCTAATTTGTTGAAACTTTTTATCATAAAGTGATGTTGAATTTTATCAAATATTTTTCTGTTATCTATTAAGATGATTATACGGATTTTATCTTTCATTTTGTTGATGTGTTATATCACATCTATTGTCTTGCATATGTTGAACCATCCCTGCACCCCCAAAAGGAATCCCTCTTATCATGGTGCATAATCTTTTTGATGTGTTACTGGATTCTGTTTGCTAGCACTTTGTTGAGAATTTTTGGATCTAAGTTCATCAAGAATATTGGCCTATAGATTTTTCTGTTGTGTCTTTGTCCGGTTTTGGTATCAGTGTGATGCTGGCCTCATAGAATGAGTTTGGGAGGATACCCTCTGCTTCGATTTTTTGGGATAGTTTGAGAAGGACTCATATTAAATCTTATTTAAAATTTGGTAAAATTCAGCAGTGAAGTCATCTGATCATGGGGTTTTCTTAGTTCGGAGACTGTTAATGATTCAATCTCATTACTTGTTATTCTTCTTTTCAGGTTTCCTATTTCATCTTGGTTCATTCTTGGTAGGGTGTATGTGTCTAGAAATTTATTCATTTCCTCTAGATATTAAAATTTGTTGGCATATAGTTAATCATAATCGCTCATGATTCTTTGTTTTTCTGTGGAATCAGTTGCAATGTCTCCATTTTCACATCTGATTTTTGATATTTGGGTCTTTTCTCTTCTTTTCTTGGTTAGCCTAGCTAAATGGTTTGTCAATTTTGTTTATCTTCTCAAAAAAACAACTTTTTGTTCCATTGATCTTCTGTATCTTTTTTTGGTCTCTAGGTCTCTATTTCATTTAGTCTGTTCTGATCTCAATTATTTCTTTCAACCTACTAATTTTGGGGTTGGACTGTTCTTGTTTTTCTAGTTCCTTGAGGTATAACATTAGGTGGTTTATTTAGGATCTTTCAACTTTCTTTGATATAAGCACTTATTGTAATAATCTTCCTTCTTAGTTCTGCTTTTGCAGTATTCCACAGGTTTTGGTAAGTCCTGCTTGTATTTTCATTTGTTTCAAGGAATTTTTTGATTTCCTGCTTTTTCTCTGACCCACTAGTTGTTCAAGAGCATGTTAATTTCCCTGTATTTGTATAGTTTCCCTAGTTTTGTTTGTTGTTAATTTCTTTTTTTTTTCCTTTTTGTCTTTTTTCGTGACCGGCAACGGATCGCAACCCTCGGTATTGCTCCTGCACCTCGCTCAGCCAGTGAGCGGCTGGTCTGTATGTGGGATCCGAACCCTCGGCAGGAGCACCGCCGCGCTCCCAAGCGGCGCACTGTAGCAGTGCGCCACCAGGCCAGCCCTGTTGTTAATTTCTAGTTTTATTCCAAGGTAGTCTGAAAATATACTTGATATGATCTCAATCTTTTTAAATTTGTTGAGACTTGATTTGTGGCCTAACACGTGATCTATCCTGGAGAATGATCCATGTGCTGATGAGAAGATTGTATATTCTGCAGTTGTTGGATGAACTGTTCTGCAAACGTCTATGGAGTCCATTTGGTCAAAGGTGCCATTTAAATCCAGTATTTCTCTGCTAATTTTTTGCCTAGATGATCCATCCAATGCTGACAGAGTAATGTAAAAGTCGCCAACTATTACTGTGTTGGGGTAAATCTCTCCCTTCAGATCCAATAATATTGGCTTTATAAATCTGGGTGCTTTGATGTTGGGTGTATATATATTTATGATTGTTGTATCTTCTTGTTTCACTGATCCTTTTATCATTATATTATGTCCTTATTTGTCTCCTTTTATAGTTATTGTTTTAAAGTCTATTTTATCTGAGTATAGCAATTCCTGCTCATTTTTTATTTCCATTTGCATGGAATACCTTTTTCCATCCCTTCACTATTAGTCTTCTTTATTGATGAAGTAAGTTTCTTGCAGGCATCCTAGAGTTGGGTCTAGTTTTTTAATTCATTCAGCCCGTCTATATCTTTTATGTAGGGAATTCAGGATTGTTATTGACAGGTATTGACTATTTCCATCATTTATTAATATTTTTATGATTGTTTTATATTTCTTTTGTTCCTTTCTTTCCTTTTGTTTGTCTTTGCTATTTGGTGTTTTTTTTGTTTTTGTAGTGATAAGATACATTTTCCTTCTGTTTCTCATTTGTGTATCTGTTCTACTAGTGGTTTTTATTTGTTCTCATGTATTCATGATGATAGTCATTGCTTTTTTTTTTTTTTTTTTTTTTTTTTGGGGGATCCAAACCCGAGGCCTTGGTGCTATCAGCACCGCACTCTCCCAAGTGAGCCACGGGCCGGCCCGCAGTCATTGCTCTTTTGATTCCAGATGTTAGGACTCCCTTGAGGATTTCTTGTAGGGCAGGTCTTGTGGTGATGAGTTCCTGCAGTTTTTGTTTGTATGGGAAAGATATTACTTCTCCATTTCTGAAGGATAGCTTTGCTGGGAATAGTAATCTTGGTTGGCAGATTTTTTTCTTTGAATACTTTGAATATATCATCCCACTCTCTCCTGGCCTGTAGGATTTCTGTTGAGAAGTCTGCTGTTAGTCTGATGGGGATTCCCTTATAGGTGATTTGACACTTTTCTCTTGCTGGTTTCAGAATTCTTTGTCTTTGACTTTTGACAATTTGACTATAATGTGTGTCAGGGAAGTTCTTTTTGGGTTGAATCTGTTTGGGGATCTTTGAGCTTCTTGGATCTGAGAGACTGTATCTCTCCCAGTACTTGGAAAGCTTTTGACTATCATTTAATTACATGCCTTTTCCTTTCTGTTCCCCACCCATTATACAATGTCTGTATGCTTAACATGGTCAGATAGATCTCAGGACATCTTCATTTTTATAAATTGGGGGGGGGGTCCACCTGGGTTAATTTAAAAAGCCTGTCTTGTGGTTCAAAAATTCTTTCTTCTGCTTGTTCCAGACTGTTGCTTAAGCTCTAGTTTGTATTTTTTATTTCACTGAATGAATTCTTTAATTCTAGGATTTCTGCTTCATTCTTTTTTATAGTTCCTATCTCTCTATTGAATTTCTCATATATGTCCTGCACTGTTTTTTTTTTTTTTGACTTCATTATGATTTCTATCTCTTTTTTCTTTCACCATGTTGAGTTTCCTTAAGATTGCCATTTGGAGGCCAGCCCGTGGCTCACTTGGTAGAGTGCGGTGCTGATAACACCAAGGCCATGGGTTCGGATCCTATATAGGGATGGCCGGTTTGCTCACTGGCTGAGCGTGGTGCTGACAACACCAAGCCAAGGGTTGAGATCCCCTAACCGGTCATCTTTAAAAACAAAACAAAAAAAAAGATTGCCATTTGGGATTCCTCTTCAGGCACTTCACTAGTTTCTTGCTGTTCGAAGTCTGGTATTGGACAATTACTGTCTTCTTCTGGGGGATCATGTTTCTGTTTTTTCATGCTTCTCATATCTCTGCATTGATTTCTGTGCATCTGGTGGTGTAGTTGTTTAATTTCTGGAGTAGTTTTTGAGGGGAGAGACTCTCACCGATAGAAGTGTTCTATATTGATCACTAGATTGGGCATCATAGGTTTATTTCTAGGTGAGCATGATAGTAAGTGCCGTCTCACTCCCCACACTCTCCCTACTGGTGTGGGTGGGCTCAGTGTGTCAGGCGGGTCTCTGAGCTCCTGGCGAAGGTGAGTATGGATCCAGGTGGCCAGTGCAGGGGACCAGCACAGTCCCTGCTCACTCTCCACTGGGATGGAGTGCTGCTGAGTCAGGTGGGGCTGTGAGATCCCAGGGGTAGGAGAGCATAGATCCAGGCAGCTGGCTTGCTCCCCACATTCTCTGCTGCTGCAGGCAGGTCTCTTATGGCAGACAAGACTCTGTGGATCCAGGAGGGCGTGGATCCAGGTGACTGGTGCAGGGGACTGGCACAGGGGATTGGCACTGTCCGCTGGGGGTGGGGCACTGAGTCAGGTGGAGTTCTGAGTTCCTGGGTGAAGGAGGGTATGGATCCAGGAAGCCAGCACACCCCCACCATGTTCTCTGCTGGGGAGGCAAAGCTGGGGAGGCAGGACTCTGAGCTCCCTTGGCTTCTATTCCAAAATGGTAATGTCCAGTGGCAGCACAGGACCAAGAGAGTTGAGGGCGGGGAGACTCAGGGTGTACTTCCCTTCTGGACAAATACAGTTGTGTGGGCTCTTAGCAGCTGCATATGCTGTGCTCATTGCCCACGCGGGCCATGTGGTTACTTTGCAGCCTGATTTGCAGGTGTCTGTGGTGGGAGTGCCAGCCAACCTCCAACCTGTCTACCTTATCCCACTAGTGTAGGGTTTCTCCAGTGTCTGCACTGGTCTTGGTCAGGTGCCTCCCTTATCTTTCTATTTTGTCCTCTCAAGTTTCTAGATCTTCGGGGGTTTTCCTCACTGTTTTGTTGGATTCCATCATTTTCTCCTAGACACTCTATAGGTGACTATTTACTTGTTGCGTTAGACTTTTTTTGCATTAGAGGTGAGGGCTGGCTGCCTCTAGCCAGCCATCTTGCCATAGGAAAGAAACAACTAACCCCAATCTTATTTTAAAAAAAAAAAAAACCTCTCAGAAAATAGAAAAAGAGGGAGGATCTTCCAGCTGATTTTAGAAAACAAATATAACCTTTATACCTCAACCTAATGAGAGAAAGGGAGAAACAGAGGAAGAGGTAGAAGAGAGGAAGATGAGAAACAGGAGGCAGAAGAGGAAGAGGACAAAAAAAAGATGATCATTGTAGACAAATTTTACTCTTGAATATAGATGCCACAACTGCAAATAAAATATTAGAAATCCAAATCCAGCAATACATAAAAATAATGTATTATAACTAAATTGGATTTATTCCTGGAATGTAAGATTCATATATTTATAAGTTAATCAGTGTAATTCACCATGTTAACAAGATAAAAGACAAAAATCATACAGTATAGAAAAGCATTTATAAAAATTCAGAAGGTTATTCATATTAAAAATTCTTAGCACTCCTCTCCTTTTCCATGCCTGAAAAATTTAGTCTTAAAGTCATTAAAGGGAGCAGAGCAAGGTACTCAATAATGTCAGGATAAGGGGAACTGTGGTGACCCAGGGTGTCTGTGCCTGAGAAGAGTGAGGAAGGCATCCATGCAGGGTTGGCCTGGCACAAGGGTGACCACACATGTGGGAGCCTGGCACAGAAAGAGGCTGAGTGGGCTGAGGAAAGCATCCACACATGAAGGCAGCCCAGCACAGGGTATCCAAGCTCAGGCAGGTAAGAGGCTGTCCACCTATGGGGGAGGCCTGCCATGGGAAGTCAGGGCCCAGGTAAACTGAGAAGGACATCCTCCCAGAAAGACAGGTGAGGGGAAGACAGTTTCCATGTGGGGGTGGGGAGGTGGCCCAGCAAAGGGATACAAAGATCAAGAGGGGTAAGAAACGCACCCACACAGCAGGGGCAGGGGCAGACATCCCAGCAAAGAATGCTGGAATTGAGTATAGTGATCAGGGCTTCTGCTTCCCGTAGCGAGGTGGCCTGGCACGGGCACCAAAGCACAGCAAGGAGAGATGGCTAACCATATAAGAAAGAGGACAGCAAAGGCAATGGAGAGTGATAAGACACAGGTGGCAGATCAAATAAGTATCTCCACTGTCAGATAAGGGAATTACAAATATGGAAAGGGAGAAATCCAGAATGAACCTTGTTGCATTAGAACAGAATTGGAGATACTGGTGTGAACATATATTATCTTCATGTGTCCACTCAGCAAGAGTTACAACATCTCAAAAGCAATGAGCATAACTTAATATATGTATATAACTTATGTGCATTTTCCCCCTTCAACTCCAGTCTATCTGATCACACAATGCCTAACTTCCCCTTACTTTCCATATTAACTCTGTGACCATTTTACTTGTATAGTACAAAAGATTTCTAGGAAATAAATATTACATACCCAAGGGGGGGGGGGAGGGGGGAGGGGGGAAGCAATGAGTGTACCTGGCACTCAGATATTGGCTTCTAAATACCATTCTCCAATAATAGGAACTAGGGGTCCTGGAAGAAATGGCTGATTCTAGGACTGAAGCAGGGAAAGTAGATGATGAGCCACCTGGAATATCTTATCCCAGAAAGCAAAGAAGTGCTACAGGAATGATGGCAATATGGCAAAATGTCCCACTTACAGGGATCCCACTGGCTAAATCTGGGGTAATTTGAGCATTAAAATAAAAAAAATAGTAACAGGAAAAAGAAATACCACGTTTTCACTTATTGGAGGGAGCTAAAGGTGAATGAATCAATTCACACACATACATACACACACACACTCTCACACACACAAAAACAAACAAACAAACAACAACAACA
>NW_007729615.1:273797-298190 GCF_000696425.1 Galeopterus variegatus | reverse complement strand
AAAAAATTTTTAAAAAAAAGTTAAAAAAAAAAAAAAAAAAAAAAAAAAAAAAAGAAATTTGAATTTAGTTCACGGTCAACAGTGAAAAAAAAAATAGTAACAGAAGGTGACCCACTGAATAAAATAGGAAAGCATGAATCCATAGTGACATAAATAATAAATTGAAAGTTTGATGAACATAGAATATTTATATGGTTTCCAAGCACCAATCCACAAAATACTTGTTGATTACAAAGGGAAAATAATAACTTCAGAGTGAAGAAGCATGACAAACATCACCTTAAATGACGAAATTTTAAAAATCATGAGTAATGGCACAAATCAAGTGTGCCTCACTTGATGGTGTCAAGTTGATGAAAGTCAAGGAAAAACTGAGGAAACCTTACAGACTAAAGGACACTACTAGAGAGACACTCTAATTAAATGCAACCCATGATTTCAACTGGACAATTATTTGAACAATTAATAAAACTTAAATGGGATCTAAGGATTAGATGGTATCTTTAGATATATAGTTATATAGATATATAATTAGAAAATATCAAAGATAATTTCCTGATTTTGTTGGATGTGTTGTAATTATGTGCAAGAATATTTTTGTTTGAAGGAAAAACACCCTAAAATTTTTAGGGGAGATGGGTCAAGTCAAAAATTTACTCTCAAATGGTTCAGGAAAAAAGGTTGTTATAGTGCACTTGCAACTTTTTCGTAAGTTTGATTTGTTTTGAAATTTAAAAAATAAAAACTCCTAGAAAACTAAGAAGAAAAGAGAATTCCCTTAATCTGCTACAGCAGTGCTACTCAAAGTTGGTCCACAGACTGGGGCCAGTTCTCGCATTGTTACTGGCGTGCAATGAGGTAAGTATAGAAATTGAGAGTGTTAGAAACTTTTCTAACAATAAAGGAGTAATTTTGACAGAGTAATTTTATATATGTTGAATCTAATAAAGAAGAATTTGGGCTTGTAATTAAGATATCTTTTTCGTTTTTCTAGTAACTCTTTTATTTTTTAAGTATATTGGTACACTACAGATAGTAATTTTTTTTTTTTAAACTGGTCTGTACCATACACTATTTGAGAGGCATGTGGTAGAGTATCTATTAAAACAACTGCTATTGCAAATATATTACTTAATGGCAAAAGTTTGAAGCTTTCCCCTGGGAACAAGACTAGATACTTTTACCACTTTTATTTAATATTGTACTAGAGGTACTAGTCAATGCAGAAAGGCAAGAAAAAAAAGGCATAAAAATTAAAAAGAGAGGAAAACTCTCCTTTTATTTGCAAATGGAATACCAAATAATTTATTCAGAGTTCCAACTACCTACCTTCAAAATCTACTGCTTTGTACCCACCCCTTCATATTAAAATGAAGGTCAAAGCAAAAGTACAATATAGTCCCTGTAACCATTGGCCTCTTATGTGTGACTTGGGCCGAGCCCTGTACATTTCAGATTCAACTTAACCTGTCATCTAATCAATAAACTTCTTCAATGGAAAGTATTAAACTACCCCTTTTCTTTCTTTGAATTTAGGCAGCTATCAAGTTCCATCTCACAATTCTGAATTGGAACTGCAAATTCTTTTTTTTTTTTTTTTGTCCTTTTTGAGACCGGCCGCACCGCGCTCAGCCAGTGAGCGCTGTGAGCGCACCGGTCATCCCTATATAGGATCCGAACCCTCGGCGGGAGCGCTGCTGCACTCCCAGCGCCGCACTCTCCCGAGTGCACCACGGGCTCGGCCCGGAACTGCAAATTCTTTAAGGGCCTTCATGTGACTGGCCCCTATACACCAGGTCTCAGCTTAAATGTCACCTCCTCAGAGAAGAGTTCCTTGACCAACCCAACAGGTGGGGTGGGTCACCTACTCCTCCCAGAGTTTTTTTCCATCATCAGATCTATTTTTTTTAATAGCCCTTATCACAATTTGTAATTAAGTGTTTGTTTTCTGACTCACACCCACTAGACTCTAAGCTTGCCTGAAGGGCAGGACCATGTCTTTTCTACTTAACAGCACATACCCAGTGTCTAGGACAGTAGCTGGCACACTGTAAGTACTCATTACACACATGTTGAGTGAATTAGTGAACGTTAGGAGAGCTTTAGAAGGTTCAGCTTGGTCTTAGATTTCCAGGACCATAGTATCTCACCTTGTACGTATGGCCCCATCTCTGGATGCTCCCTGACCCGCAAAGTAAAGGACTTTTTTCGATCAGATTGCTTCAACAGATCCCGCACCCGTTCATTATAGATTTCTAGAAAACTAGAGACAAGTAGAAAAAGATAACATAATTAGATTTTGAAAAAAGTGGAAAAACACTAAGCCAAATATCATATTTCCTGTTCCAGTGTCTACCTCTGATATTCTAAAACTTTGATTAAGTCAGGGGTCTCCCTTCAGTCTCTTTCTACATGTATACAATAGGGTTTTGAGTACTGACTACCATCACTTCACAGTTTTAGGTTTGTAATGTCAGTGCTGATTCATACTTAGTCCTCAAGGAGCTATTTCAGCATGGTTTTGGGGGTATGCTGCCACCAGTCTGTGCCTTGATCGGGCCTCCACAGAGTTTGTTTACTGAGTGATTTTCAAATGTGATCCTTGAGCTATATTTTTCTGTGAAGGCATCTTAAGGGTTACTACAACAAGGGAAGCTAAGTGAGAAGGATTCCAGTCCCTGTCCCTGCTTTAAGTAGGACAATTCTCATTCTATCTGTTTTTATACACTGGAGTTCTGTATAAGATATGCTCTATCTTATAGATATCTACTAGCATTTTATTCCTTTTTTTTGAAAAAAGTTCCAATTCTTTATTAAAACCACTAAAGATTTTGTTAAGAAAGTAGACTTCTCACAGAAGGGTCTTCCTCACCAGAACATAGATGCTTGCAAAAAAAAAAAAAAAAAAAAAGAACATAGATGCTTGCACCAGTGCAGTCAGCAGTCAAAAGAAAAGATTCCAGTTCAAAGCTGAACTATTATGTACACTTGTCTCATAAATTTTTTTCTCCCTAACCTTCTCATATCTGAACATAGAAAGTCCAGCTGTCTCTCAAAATAGTGGCACACAGATTTTATCAACAGTAAAACATTTAATATATGTATATATTTATATTATATAAATGTATATTCTATATTTATATTTACTATATATTTATACATATATAGAGGTTTACAAATTTTTGTTTTTTAAACTTAGAAAATGTAAAAATAACATTCAAAATCATTTAATTTTAAAAAAAGGAAATTTGTTCTTTTTGGGGTGATGAAAATGTTCTGGGATTAGACAATGCTGATGGTCGTACAACCTTGCAAGTATTATAAAAAGCACTGAAATGTACACTAAAATTTTATCATAAGTGCATTTTATGTTAGGTGAATTACAGCTCATTTTTTTTAAAAAAGGGCATTAAACACACACAAAAGAAGGGCCAGCCCTGTGGCGCACTGGAGAGCGCGCCGCTTGGGAGCGCAGAGGCACTCCCACCGAGGGTTCGGATCCCATGTGGAGACCGGTTCCCGCTCACTGGCTGAGCGCGGTGCGGGCGCAACACCGAGGGTTGCGATCCCGTTGCCGGTCCCCGGTACGGGCACGACACCGAGGGTTGCGATCCCGTTACCGGTCAGTAAAAAAGACAAAAAGGAAAAAAAAAAAAACACAAACACACACAAAAGAAGAATATAGAGAATAAAGCAAAATTGGTAACCTTACACCAACATTTTCACTACAGATTGGTTAAAACTTTATCTCGGACTAGTCAACATTAGTGTGAGAACTAGAGTTTGAGAACTATTGCCCTGGAGAACAACCCAGTAGGGAGCTGAAAGAGAAATCCCAAAAGCTAGTAGGAAACTGTATTGAAAGTGAAGGAAAGAGAAACCAGACAATCAGGGTAAACTGGACCACAGAAGGAAAGACTGCTTGTTAAGACTAAGAGTAGAGAATTAAGTTTTCTACAACCCAAGGACGTAAGTGTTTTTCTCATCTCCCTGTACTACAAGATACTTCTTCTGTGGCTTTTCTCCATCCCTCTGGTGACTCTGGAAGCAGAGAAGACAGCTGAACGTGCTAGGATTTGGAGTAGATATAGAAACATTTTAGCTCACAGAGATTGATAGTTTCTTACCTTATCTTTATCCTACGGGAGGAAGGCAGTGAGGCATAGTCTTCCTCCCTGACAAAGAGACCCTGCACAAACCAGAGGGTTGGGGTTTCATTTAAGGGGGTGTACAAAGGAGACCTACTTTGAGAGGATCCATTCAAAAGAGAGCCTATACCTCACATATCCGTGGTGTCAGCCCAACAGAGGCCTGGAGAATAGAAGAAAGGAAAGTATTATTATTTACTCAGGCTGATGTGCTCCCGCACCCAATACCCAAGGACCATCCTCAGCATGGGGGATGAGCATATGGGCTCCTTGTGCTAGCCTCCTCACTTTAGACAGTTTCACTGGAGGTATATAGGATTCTTGCGTGCCAGTACTCTCAAGAAACACTCATGGGAGAAATGTGGCAGATTACCACCACAAGAAAGAAAAGAGAAGCTAGCAAACCCAGTTACCCGCTTTTATACAATGAAGGCTACATTCTTCTTGTATAAACCCACTTTACCAGTGTGGTTTTTCCTAGACCCCTACCTCCTATCCCTACACACAGGAGGATTAGAGTATATGGGTGTTCAAAATATACATTTAGAGAGAGGTGGCTTCTTTCCTCATCCTATACCCAGTGCTAACTTGTACTTAGGTTAAGGGCTTTAAACCCCTGGTTTAATGGACAATTTCTTCTTTTAATTTCAAATACATGAAACTACACTAAACATAGACAAAGTAAATAATGAGCTGGACCCAAGGCATAAGGGATAATCTTTCAGGAGGAACGGTGTCTTAGAGAATGTCCCTGGGTAGTGTTATTTGTCACTCATCCTACCAGTTCATCTCACCATAATCTTCTAAACCTAAAACAAAGAGGTATTCTTAAAGAATTCTATTTTCCTAATTTTCTGTGATAAAGGACAGCTCTCATTAAATCCCACATATGAGGGTACTTCAAAAAGTTTATAAAAAATTTTATATTATTTTAAAATTCTATTTCTCATGAACTTTTTGAAGTACCCTCTTACTTTTAAAAGCCCCCAGTCCAGTACCTGGTTCTCCTGCTTCCTTCTAACACATGAATCTAATATGTGTAGCCTTTGAGCTTGACCACAATAATCTCATTTCTGCACAGCTCTATCCAGCACTTAAGATTCAGTCCAGGTCTTGCCCAAACAAAGATGTTAAAAAGCCTTCAAGTGATGAACTCAGAAATAATATGAGAAATTTCATTATGGGACTGCTAAGGTCTGCCTTGTCAAAGGGAGGTGTAAAATTCTAAGATTCTTCAGGGTTTAATAAAGAGGGGCTGATTATTCAAAGTTTACCTTTCAATTAAAGTGCTGAAAAACCCATTCTAAATACAGAAGAGGGCTCATTAAATCTTGTTAAAGTTGTCTGACTATGAAAATCACACTCTATCTCACAGTGGAAAGGACAATGCAAGATTCAGGCTTGCTATGGCATTAGGAAGATATCTCATTCCAATACTAATACTCACTGGGGTCCCCAGCATGGTATATGTCTTCCCAGAGCCCGTTTGCCCATAGGCAAAAAGGCATATGTTGTAGCCTTTGGCAGCTCCAGATAGTACTTCAGTTCCCAAATCCTGGAAAACCTGTAACAACAAAAGCAGAGAGCATACCACTGTGGTCCTTCTTCCCAGAGCAAATTTAGAATTAATCTAAAAAATTATTTAATCAATAAATATTTAATCTAAAAATATTTCAGATATACATGATTATAAATTCCCCACCATTTCACAAGAATTAATGCAGCTTCAGAAAAATATAGCTAAGGGCCGGCCCGGTGGCACACTGCTACAGTGCGCCGCTTGGGAGTGCAGCGGCGCTCCCGCCGAGGGTTTGGATCCCACATACAGACCGGCGGCTCACTGGCTGAGCGAGGTGCGGGCGCAACACCGAGGGTTGCGATCCCGTTGGTGGTCCCGGTCCGGTACGGGCGCGACACTGAGGGTTGCGATCCGTTGCCGGTCACGAAAAAAGACAAAAAGGAAAAATATAAAATAAAAAAATAAAAATAAAAATATAGCTAAGAAAAATTCATATAGTCAGTCATTCAAATATTTTTAAAAGTGCCTACTCTATGCTAGGCACAATACTAAACACTAAAGATACAAAAATGATGTGGTCCCTAATCATAAGGCAAAGAGAGTCTAGGGGAAGGGAAAAGACATGCAAGCAAAATAATTCATTTTCCTTCTCACAACAAGAAAATGTTTAATATGGTTAATTGGGTAAAGCCCCAGTGAAATACTGCCCAGTAACATACAAATTCAGGGTCTCAAAATATCCCACTGAGGATTAGTGAAGCCCAGAAGTTAGGGAAGGGTTTTCCCAGTGGGTCCATTTTCTATATGCTCCCTCCTCAGATTGACCCTAACAGTTGGCAAGTTCTGCTAGTTATTTACCTCTGTGGTGGGTCAGCTTTGGTGAATCTGAAATAGCCAGAGGTCCTCATGTGAAAACTCCTATACTTTGTGTACTGCCTGAAAGTCCTATTGAACACTGTTAGGCAGACCCTGGTCTCAGGAAAAAACAGCCAGGTTTATGGGGGAAGGCACAGCTTCCCAGTTCAACAAGTGCTCAGTAGAATGCCACATAGACATCTACATACACTGGCTGGTATGGTGGACATTATCCTTTGTATTGTTGTTGCCCACTATTCAAATACTCTTCCTGTTGGGGGCAAATCTTTGATCCTCTCAGTATTCATGGGAAACAGGGCCCAATCCACTACAGAAGGCAAACAGACCAGATACTCCTCTCTACCTCCTGGTTACTAGAACACTAGCACATGAAATGAGGCCTACCAACTAGATGCTCCCACCTTAATTTTCAGACACAAAAACAAAGCAAGAGTTGATAAATTCTCCATGGTGGCATCAAGAGTCCAATAGCACTGCATACTGAGTATACAATGGAAGAAGTGCCAAGTGTGGTGCTCAAATCAGACTATTCTGTATATGGCTTTGCCTGGGTTCCCTGATACCTGGAGTCTCATGCTTTCCTGCCCAATTTCAAGTTTCCCTTCAATTCTGTGAATTGTCTGTTATATTTCCAAATTGTAGTGTGGTTCTTGCACTTCAAGCTGTGTGATCTTGGGAAAATTACTTAAACTCTGTAAGCCTCAGTTTATTTAGCTGTAAAATGAATATTTTGTAACTATATTCACAGGTTTGTTGTGAAGATTAAGTGAGATAATACACATAACTAAGGACAACAGGGATGACGATAGTAGTTGCTAATTCAAGACTATACTATCTATTCTATGTTTTAGCAGCTGCAGTTAATGCTTCTCGGCCAGTGAACTATTTATGTTTTGTTTGTTTTTTAATGAGCCAAAAGAACCCAGGGAGCAGTGAAAGACTTGGGACTTATACAGTTCCCACTCCCTTCCCCAATCTCCCTCCCAGCAGTGTACCTCTCTCTATCCACTCATTAATTCTATATTAGCAAAGTGGAAAATTGGGCAGGGTTCTCTTTGCCTCTTGAAATCTGTCTGGGTGAAATTCCTAGAGATTGAAGAAGGTGGGGTATTTTTCTCTTCATTAGACCATTTGAGTCAGCTGCCATGTATTTATCTTGTGAAAACAGAATAATAAGGCCCCCTCGCCTTGGGGCCGTTTGGGGGTGGTGCAGCATTCTTTGTGGGCGGGTTGTGTGTGGGTGGGTGGGTTAGTGCGCCTGTGCAGTGCTAAGGCATTGGTGGTGTTTGCCTCTGGTGGACGCTGCTCCATGCAGCCATGCTTTCCAACCCATGGCTTCCAAGGACCTGTTTGCTGATTACCTCGCTCATAGACCTGCTTGTGAGAGGTCTGGTGACCCAGCCTGGCATGTGACGGGTTTGTGACCCAGTCTGTGAACAGGCCTGAAGGGTCTGTGAGCTCCAGACCAGCCTTAGCTTGACAATTGGCCCACTGGTGCAGGATTACGGGCAGGTAAGAGCGCCACAACTGGTGATATCGAGCCACAACTGGTGATATCGAGCCGTAGCACGACAACTGGCCCAGGTGGCAGGATTCCAACATTAGCCAAGCTTTATGATTTACTAATTGGAAAATTTTTCACAAAGCTCCATATTTCTCTCTAGTGCCCCAGCAGGAGGTGGGAACAGAGGTACAGACAGAGCAAGGCCACATGTAAATCTAAATGTTATTTTTTCCCACTGCTCATGCACAGCTGAGTAGAGTGAGGTCAGTGGATTGTGAAAAAATAACAGAATGTTGCATTGTCTATGTCTTTACCCAAATTCAAATATGAAAACATCTTTGAAGATACCATTTTCACTCAACAGTAAAAGATGTAAAAAGGCAAAACCACTAGGCTCCAAACCTGGGATTGGTGAAAACTGTTAAGATGCAGCTACCATTCTTCAAGAACTGTGGGGTGTAGCCCATTATAAGTTCCTGGAAAAAGCACAGCTGATGGAGTTCGACAGGGCCAGATGACACCATGTTCTACTCCCAGCATGATAATATAATGAAGCAAATAGAAACAACTCATTGTGAATACCAAGAACAGTCTGAAGACTAAAATACATCACCAAAAAGCATTTGAAGCTAGAAGATCGAGTTCAGGAGGACAGATCAGCAGTCTGACGTATTTTGTGGAGTACAAGTAGGTGAAAACTTTAGACATATTACATGTAATAAAGCACTTCCAGTTTTTTAAGTATTAGCTGGATAAGTGACAGCCTACTGGATGCTGCTGTATGAGGGACTCCCAAAACCTGAAGCCAAGATCAAAAGCCCTAGCAATACCCAGTATCCTAAGGACAAGTGAATCTGAGAATCAGGATTTTTAAATAATAAGTTTTCAAAAGAATAAGAAACCAAGCCACAGACTAGGTGAAAGTATTTATAAATGACATTTGATAAGGAACACTTAAAACTCAACAATAAGAAAACAAACAGATTAAAAAATGGGCAAAAGATCTGGACAGATACCTCACCAAAGAAGATATGTAGATAGAAAATAAACATATGAAAAGATGCTCAACATCATATATTATTAGAGAATTGCAAATTAAAACAATGAGATATCACTACATACCTTACTAGAATGGCAAAAATCCAAACACTGACAACACCAGTTGGTGAGGATGCGGAGCAAAGGAAACTCTCATTAATTGCTGGTGGGAATGCAAAATGGTACAGCCACTTTGGAAGACAGTTTGGCAGTTTCTCACAAAACTAAACATTCTCTTACCATATGATGCAGCAATCACACTCCTTGGTATTTACCCAAAGGAGTTAAAAACTTAGGTTCACACAAAAACCTGCACATGGATGTTTATAGTAGCTTTATTCATAGTTGCCAAGCCTTGGAAGCAACCAAGATGTCCTTCAATAGGTAAAAGGATAAACAATCTGTGGTACATCCAGACAACGGAATACTATTGGGCACTAAAAAGAAATGAGCTATCAAGCCATTAAACATGGGGGAACCTTAAATACATATTACTAAGTGAAAGAAGTCAATCTGAAAAAGACAACATATCATATGATTCCAACAATATGACATTGTGGAAAAGTCAGAACTATGGAGACAATAAAAAGATCAGTGTCTGCCAGGAATTATTAGCAGGGAGGGAGGAATGACTAGGCAGAGCACAGAGGATTTTTAGAGCAGTGAAATTATTCTGTATACTATAGTAGTGGACACATGACATTGTACATTTGTCAAAATCCACAGCATGTACAACACTGCTGTGGGTCAAATGTGTCCCCCAAAAGTTCACGTTTAGAAATGAAATCTCCATTGTAACAGTGTTAAGAGGGTAGAAAATTCTATTATGGTAATTGAAAGGTGGGGCCTTTGAGAGGTGATTGGATCCTGAGGACTACACCCATGTGAATGGATTAATTTATAGATGGTTTAATGGGTGATCACAGGCATGCTTCTGATGGTTTTATAAGGAGAGTTAACTTTATAAGGAGAGCAGGTTAACTCTCCTCATTGCTCAGCCCATTCTCACCATGTGAAACCCTGGTCACCCGGGACTCTGTAGAGAGTTCCCAACAGAAGGCCTTCACCAGCTATGCTCCCTGGACTTTGGAATTCCCTGCCTCCGAAAGTGTAAGAAACAAATTTCATTTTTTTATACGTTACCCAGTTTCAGGTACTCTGTTATAAGCAACAGGAAATGGACTAATGCAGATACCAAGAGTAAATCCTAATGTAAATTATGAACTTTGGATAATATTGATGTGTTAATGTATGCTCACAGACTGTAACAAATGCACCACTTTGTTTAGGGGCTGGCCAGTTAGCTCAGTTGTTTAGAGTGTGGTGTTATAACACCAAGGTTGGGGGTTCAGATCCCTGTACTGGCTGGCCAATAAAAACAAAACAAAACAAAAAAACAAAGTGAACTCTGATACCGCTACCAAAGTTGCATCATCTAAATCTAATCATGAGGAGACAACAGACAATCCAAATTAAGGAACATTCTGCAGAATAATTGGCCTATAATCTTCGAAAGTGTCAAGATCATAAATATCAAGAGAAAAGCGAGGAACTATTCCATAGACTGAATTAGACTAGAAAAAAGATAACTAAATGCAACAAGTGATTCTAGACTGAATCTTTTTGCTATAAGAATATTACTAGGTCATATCAGTGAAACGTGAATAGGGTGTAAGGATTAGATGGCAGTAATGTAACAATTTAATTTCCTGATTTAGAAGACTGTGTAGTGGTTATGTTAGAGAATGTCCTCTTTACAAATGTCCTTTTTACAAATTGCCCCAAATACTTTACTCCAGTATTTGGGACAATTGGGTATCAGGTTGGCAACTTGTAAACAGTTCAGAGAAAAAAATTATTTGAATGTAGTCCCTTCTTTGTAAGCTTGTGATTGTTTCATATTAAAAAAAATTTTTTTTAATTAATAAAAAGATATAAATAAAAACAACAGAAAGTACACTGTATTTTGAGTTAGGCCTAGGTTCATATGAATATTACACCGCAACTTTGTAGCTGTGTAACCTAGTGTGGGTTACATGCTGTTTCCTTTTTCCTCATCACTAAAATAGGGATGATGATGAAACCTCAAAGTTTATTGCAAGAATCAAATTAAGTGAACTATAAGAAAACATTTAATATATGAAATTGCTGACAAAGCATAAGATATTTATTTTGCAGTCCTGTTGAGACAAAATTAACAACTATAGAGAGAAAATGAAACATGTACTATAGGTATAAGAAACATGTAGCACTGTATCAGGATCTGAACAAGAACAGATGGTACACTCAAATTAGAATAATTCAATATCAGTTAAATAAAAAGACTATTTTCTTACAAAAGTAGGGAGAACGAAACCACAAGCAACCAGAAGAGTACAGCAACCCAGAACCAGTAACAGTGGAAATTCCCTACCCCAGGGCCCAAAGGTACAAGTAAGGAAGGAGAGAGTCATGTGGAGAGAGCCAGTTTAGGAGAAGCTTGACTTTAAGTTAAAGGATGCCATACCAAGACAATCCTACAGGAGGAAAACCCTCCCTCTTATCTCCAACTAGGGTTCTCCTTTGTTCAACTCCAACCTCAAGCCAGAGGGCAAGGGAGCCAAGTGATTAGTTCAACAGGTCAGCCCTTGGGGCAGAGAGTAAGTTGGACAAAGGAAGACTTGATTTGGAGGAATGAAAAGACACCAGAAAACCAAAGAGGAAGCAAATGCTGGCTGAAGAACAGGGAAGAATGAAATAGGGGACATCTGAACTGGGCCCAAGATATGAGTAGGATTTTAATGATGGGGAAGATTTTCTAGGCTATATGAACATGTAAAGCTGTAATGAAAATGCACTGCTTTCCAGGTGAAATTTAGAAAATCAGATATGTTGGAAGAGAAGACTAAAATATTGCAGCCATGCTAAGATTAGACTTTATTTCTTTCATACTAATGTGCACTGCACTATTTATGGCAGAGCTTCAAAGAACATGATATGGGAGCCATTGCTCCACCATGAGAAATCAGCGGCACAAGGACTACCAGACAGGATAGAAATTATGAAACTACTTTATACATAATCCTTAAATGAAAGAGGAAATCAAAACTGAAATTATAAACTGATAGGTTCTGGACGTGACTGGCGCCATTTTACACACACTCAACACAAAATGGCCACCAGCCTTTCCCTTACAATAAACCTTGTGGCTTCTGAGAAATAGAAACTCCTCCATACCAGCACCAAACCCCTCCCTGATTACGTCAGCCTTCCTTACAGTCTACATAAGCTCTCCCACCCCCACACCTGGTGCTGTCCTCCATTTTGAGCGCAGCCCAGTAGATTCTTTCCTTTAATAAAGCTTGATCGGTACCCAGTGTTTTGGCTCACTTTCTTTCATTTTGGTGCCCAAATCTGGGAATGGTTCTGGCCAATGTTCTTGGACAATCCCCACCTGGGTTGACTGGCCCTCAGCCACCTTTTCCAGACCTGCCAAACTGAGTACCTCTGGGACCCTCTCCTTTTGCCATTTCAGACCAATGCATCCAACATCAGCCTCAATTCAGGGTGAGTCAGTGGGTCAGTCCTCTCTCACCATGGGTTCCCCCGACTCGCTCTGTCTTGCTACTTCTCAAAGCCCAGGTGCCTGGCTGAGGGAACCCCTCTTGTGCCCCCCAGCTCTCGGAAGACGCTCCTCTTGCCGGTCAGTGGCTTTTCTCTTGAAAAGCAGGTGCACAGCAAAGAGGACACTCTTTGTTGGCAGCTCTTTGTTGGCACTCTTCTTCTACTAGGACTGCCTGTTTTTTGTCACCAAAACAGCAAAGTTGGAGAGATTCCTTATGTTCAAGCCTTCTTCTATCTCTGATAGTATCCTTCTCTCTGTCAAAACTGTCCTGTGTCTCAAATTCTCCTACCTCTTGCTCAAACTCCCCTTCTGGACTCGGATCAATCTTTTGATCCATCAGACCACCTCCTTATACTCCAGATCCTTCACCAGCTCCTTCACCTTTTCCCTCTCTTCCCCACACCTGGTCTTGAGACACTTGTCCTCAGCCACCCAACCCCTCATCTTCTCCCCTTTCATCAGGTAACAACCCTGCCTCAGCTCCAGCTCCTTTATACCCCCTCCATGAAGTAGGGACGAAAGGAATTATCTGGGTACATATGCCCTTTTCTCTTTCCAATCTCTCCCAAATAGAAAAACGACGGGGATCTTTCCAGTCCAACTCAGACACATATCTTAAGGAATTTAGATATCTCACCCAGTCTTATGATCTCACCTTGCATGATATTTTTATGATCCTCACTACAACTTTGTCCCCCAAGGACAGGGAGCAAGTCTGGATAACAGCCCAACAATAGGCAGACAAGGTGCATGCTCAAAATAATAGGCGGCCTGTGGGAGCCATTGCCGTACCTTGCACAGACCCAAACCGTATAACATGATCGCACACTTGATTTACAGACTCCAAAAGGCTACTCACAACTTGGTCAATTATGACAAACTTAGAGAAATCACACAAAGGTCCACTAAAAATCCCAGTGAATTCCTAAGACTTTACATAAAGACACATGTATAGATCCAAACTCCCCTGCCGGCATGGCTCTATTACACTTTCATTTCATTACCTCTCAGCCCTTGAATGCTTGCCTTTTCTCTTCCTCCTGCGTCTTTTCCTAACAGAGACATATGCCACACCCTGTTCACAATGTATAACCAAGGTCTTGGTGGAGGCATGGCTCTATTACACTTTCATTTCATTACCTCTCAGCCCTTGAATGCTTGCCTTTTCTCTTCCTCCTGCTTCTTTTCCTAACAGAGACATATGCCACACCCTGTTCACAATGTATAACCAAGGTCTTGGTGGGTGGAAGGACACTTTCCAACCTCCCAGGTCTGCTACCCAGAATCCTCGGGGGAACCCTACAGGACACATTCACAGCCCTGACATACATTCCCACAACATGCTATGACCAGACAACTGCCACATTGTGTTCTTATGGGTGTAAAAACTACTGGGTAACTCTTTCCAAGGGGATTCTGCTGGAGTCCAGTGCCCCCCGCCCCCCACAACAAAAACACTTCTGCTTCACCCAAACTACTCACCTAGGCTATAGTGATAGGGGAGGACTTCAGGACAAAACACATCAGACCCCTGACCACAATGGGACTTATCTTTCTTCTTGGTCCCTGCCTCTTTCAGTGTTTCTCTAGTTTCTTACAGGAATGTATGCACACCTTCACCAATCAAAAGGTCACTGAATTCTTCATGGGAGGAGGATATCAGCCCCTCAGAATCAGCAACCCTCCCCCAGAAGAATACAGCCTCCCCACATGAATCCAATACCCCTCCATCTAATTGTTTTACCTGCCAAAATAAATCTTTTATTTTTTTCATATCTTCGCCCATCTCCAGCAGGAAGTAGCTTCAGAAGAATGAGACCTCCACTCCTTTTTCCTTTTCCCTATACTTAAAAGGTGGGAAGGATAGGTTCTGGACGTGACTGGTGCCATCTTGGACATGAGTCGCACCATTTTACACAAACTCAGCACAAAATGGCCACCAGCCTTTCCTTTACAAGAAACCAGCACCAAAACCCCTCCCTGATTACGTCAGCCTTCCTTCCAGTCTGTGTAAGCTCTCCCACCCCCACATCTGGTGCTGTCCTCCATTTTGAGCACAGCCTGGCAGATTCTTTTCCTTTAATAAAGCTTGATTGGTACCCAGCGTTTTGGCTCACTTTCTTACATAAACTATCCAAAAAGCAATGAAAAGAATATAGCAAATATAATATGATAGCAATGAAATATAATAAAAGTTGTGACTGGAGAATAATTTATGGCTTAATATACCTTAATTATTAAAGAAAAAAGCTTAACTATATTTTACCTTATGTTGAGCCTAAGGAATTAGGGGGAAAATAGCAAAATAAACCAAAAGAATTAAGTAGAACTTGAGTGAATGGATAAACAAACTGTGGTAGACCAACACAATGGAATACTATTTAGAAATAAAAAGAAATGAGGGCTGGCCAGTTAGCTCACTTGGTTAGAGGAGTGACACCAATAATACCAAGGTCAAGGGTTCAGACCCTCTTACTGGCCAGCTGCTGAAGGGAAAAAAAAAAAGAAAAAGAAACTCCTTACACATGCAACAACATGGATGTATCTCAAGTGCATTATGCTAAGTGAGAAAACCATGTTTTAAAAAGTTATACACTGTATTAATTCCATATATAAGACATTCTGGAAAGTGCAAAAACTACAGGAACAGAACACAGATCAGTGGTTGCTAGGGGTTAGGGTGAATACAAAGGGGCAGCACTAGAAATTCCTTGAGGTGTTGAAATTATTCCGTATCATGCTCTAGTGGTGGTTACAGGAATCTATGCATGTGTAAAAACTCACAGAAATCTACACCCAAAATATGAAACTGACTGTACATAAATTTAAATTTTAAAAAGTTCAACAAAATTAGGGAGAGTTAATTAATATAGAAACTGAAATTAACGAACTTGAAAACAAAATGTTAGAAAGGATAAGTATGTACAAAACCAATTCTTTGAGGGAAAAAACCCAATGAAATAGATAATGCCTAACTAAGAAAACAAGAAAATATCAAAAATATGTAAAACTAGGGAAAGGAAAAGAGACAGAACCATACATAAAAGACAAAAATTTTTTTAATTAAAAGAGGACATTCATGTATAGTGAATATACTCTAGGACCACAAATTTGGAAACATTGGAGGATATGGATGATTGCCTAGTCCAATACAAATTGCCAAAATTAAGTCAAGTAGGGCCGGCCTGTGGCTCACTCGGTAGAGTGCGGTGCTGATAACACCAGGGCCGCGGGTTCGGATCCTATATAGGGATGGCCAGTTGGCTCACTGGCTGAGCGTGGTGCTGACAAAATTAAGTCAAGTAAAAGTGTATACTAAATGAAAGAATGAAAACAGTGAAAAAAAAATTTAATAAACAAATAGGAATAAAATAATCAAAACTGTTTAGTAGATTATTTTTCTATATAAAGTTGTTAAGCTTCATAATGATTTTTAAAGTACAAATTAGTACCTTCACATTCCCCCTCTGAAAACTGTTTATATTTAAGTACATAGAAGTCTCATTTATTCTTGAATCTGTTAACTAAGATTCACCCAAATTATCACTCTACAGATGCACTTTTCCTTGTAATTTTCTGAGATCAAATAGAAATGTCAAATAATGTTAATCTAATCAGAGATTCTAATAAAAGCATGGGAAAGAAGTTAAAATTTAACTAGCATTTATAGACATCTACTAAAACAAGACACTGTTCTAGGTACTGCTCTTTTAAGGTGAATTGTTAGGATTAGTTTACATAATACGTCATTAGAAGTGTTCTATTCAAAACCAGCATTTTAGATACATATGAGGATATTTTTTAAAGTTCATGGAAAGATTCATACTATCTTTTAATTCTACTTCTCGATGAACTTTATGAAGTACCCTTGTATAGCTAATAACATTTACTAAGCAATTATTTTGTATTAGGCTCTTTTCTTAGCAACTTAAACGTTAACTCATTTAATCCTCACAATGCATCTATGAGGTCGTTACTACTATCCTTCTCTAAATTTCACATGACAAAACTAAAGTCACACAGCTGGTAAATACTGTACTTCTAAAGCTCTTGCTCTCAACCACTGTGATGTTCTGCCACTAACAAAATAAGTCCGTTGGCAGAGTTAGCAGGAAAGGCAAATCTTATTTGTTGAACACTAAGCTATTAGCCTACAATTAAAAACTGTTCTTCAGGGTTTCCTTACTTCTTGTTTTTTACACTGGAAGAAACTTAAACATGTCTCCCTTTCAGTATTTCTGAATAGCAGTTTCACTAATATTTTGTTCTTTAGTCAAAAATAATAAAATCTGACCCTACTGCCAAAACTGTAATCATTTTTGGAGTCTTTCTGCTCCATTAACATTTTCATTTGCACATGAAGAGAATTATAATCTCATCCCCAAGTTTCACCCACATGGTCATTATTGAATGACCAGAATTCGAAGCCTTCTTAGAGACCGACACAACTACATTTTTTCTTTCTTTGCTGTTTTTCAAATTACAAAGAATGCTCACCTTTTGCGCCAAGTGAAAAATAAAATACAACGATGTATGAGGAAAAGTTCACCCCAATCCCACTCAAGTACCAACAGGTATCCTTCTATATCTTTCTCCACATTTACAAGTATATACAGTTATTCGTTTTTTGTTTTTACTCAAATAGATACATACAAAACATATCAACCTGCAATTTGCTTTTTATCACATATCTCAAACATACAGTTTATATCTATGAGCTATAGATATAACTCTCCCTTTCTTCATGTGAACACACACAGCAACAGTTACATGAATACAACTTAAAATAATTGAGCTACCATTCATTTTGTGGAGGGAATGCTTTGTTTTATATCCTTTTCATCTGCTTTCCTTCTCCCCCCTTTCTTTTTTTTTTTTTTTGTGACCGGTAATGGGATCATAACCCTTGGCTTGGTGTTGCCCACACCACACTCAGCCAGTGAGCTCACTGGCCATCCCTATATAGGATCCGAACCCGCGGCCTCGGCGCTCCCAGCACCGCTGCGCTCCCAGCACCGCACTCACCCAAGTGAGCCATGGGGTCGCCCCCCCCTTTCTTGTCTACTTCCTCCTGTATTAACCCCCACTGCCAGGTAACATGTTAAAAATTGGCATCCTTTCTTGTTCTTCGCATAGTCATAATCACACACACACACACACACACACACACACACACTCTCTCTCTCTCTCTTACATATTTATGGGCTTTGGTCACTTCTTTTAAAAAGAGGGTGTTATTATACACCTTGTTTTTCTCTGTCAACACCATCTCATAGAAATTCTTCCAAGTCAGCTGCAATATATTCCATGCTGTGAATGAACCATGTGAATGAATTCCCCTATGAATGGTCAATCACTTTGTTCCTACTGTCTTATCCCTACTAATAATGTTTTAATAAACATCCTTGGCCATATATCCTTATCAACTGGTGTTTTTATTTCTACAGAATATGTTTCAGGAATGGGACTGTTAGGTCGAAGGGTAAAATATTTATTTTAATAAATATTGCCAGATGACTTTTCAAAAAGGCTGTAACAATTTACATTTCCATTGCCAATGTATGAGAGTACCCACTTCTGCACATTCTTACTAGCAATCAGTATTATTTTTAACTCTTCTTAGTTTGAATAATACAAACTCATATCTCGTTACTATGATAACAGTAAGTTTAAATTTATTCATTTTTTGACCACTTGGATTTGCTCTTCTGGGAAATGCTATAGAGCTCTTTTACCTGCCAGTAATCCTGCCGACTGGGCCAATTGTTGAGCTAAGGCTGGGTCTGGAGCTCACAAACCCCTCAAGACCATTCACAGACTGGGTCCCCAGACCCCCCCACACGCCAGGCTGGGTCACCAGACCCCTCATATGCAGGTCTATGAGCTAGGTAACCGGCAAAAAGGTCCTTGGAAGCTGTAGGTTGGAGAGCATGGCCACCTGGCGTGGACGCCCAAGGCAGACACCAGCCAAGTCACAGCACCGCACATGCGCACTAACTCCACCCACATGCAACTTATTTACCAAGAATGCGCCACACCACCCCCAACCAGATGGGCAGGCGAGGGGGCCTGATTAAATTATTCTATTTTCCCAACAAATGTCTATCTGTATCCTTCACCTATTTTTCTACTGATTTTTTCCTTGTCCATTTGAAAGACTTATATTATAAACAGCAATCCTTTATCTGACATATGCATTGCAAATATCTTTTTCCAAATATACTGACATTTTTAAGTTAATAAACTTTTTTTGAGTAGTTTTAGGTTTACAGAGAAATTGGGCAGAATGTACAAACTTCCCATACACCCCCCTCAAGACCCCTCAACACTCCCTCTCCCTGTTTCCTTTATTAACATCTTGCATTACTGAGGTATAATTTTTAAAACTGATGAGCCAATATTGATACATTATTATTCACTAAAGTCCACAGATCACATTAGGATTCACTCTCTATGTTGTACGTTCTATGAGTTTTGACATGTAAATATATAATGTAGAATATCATGTATCCATCATTATAGAATACAGAATAGTTTCACTGCCCTAAAAATCCCCGTACTCCACCATTTCATCCCTCCCTCCCTTCCCCAGAAACCATGGAAACCACTGATCTTTCTACTGTCTCCATTGTTTTGCCTTTTCCAGAGTGCCACAGAGAGGAGCCAAATCATACCATATGTAGCCTTTTCAGATTGGCTTCTTTCACTTAGCAATATGCATTTAAGGTTTCTCCATTTCTTTATAGCTTATTTCTTTTCATCACTGAATATTAATCCACTGTATGAATGTACTAAGTTTGTGTATCCATTTACCTATTTTAGGACATCTTGGTTGCTTCCAAGTTTTGTCCACTATGAATAAAGCTGCTATAAACATCCATGAACAAATTTTTGTGTGGACATAAATTTTTAACTCATTGACAAATGTCAACTTTTCCCTCATCTCACACCAAGATCTCCAGAGAATTCATGCATTTCAATCCTTACCTCTGGGCACTCCAAAACATTCCCCAGGTCTGTATAAAAGTCCCATATCAGCTTCCCCAATGAGAACTGCAATGAAGCCTAAGGCCTCCCTTGAACTCTCCAGGCCCTGACTGCCAGCTGACCCCAGTAGCTTCTCAGCTTAAGAAAAGTTCAGACTAGGAATGGAGGGAAGATGAGACACATTCAAGCCTCGATCTTTCCAGTTATCCCCTAAAGAAGTGATTTTCCCTGATTCTTCAACCTCTTGGCACATGTGTCCCAAATGACTTTCTCCATCATCACGTAGAACTAGAAATCCTCTCCATTACAGTAATTCATCTGAGTTAGCTGTAACTTCAAAGTACCCCTAGGGCCGGCCCATGGCTCACTCGGGAGAGTGCGGTGCTGATGGCACCAAGGCTGCGGGCTCAGATCCTATATAGGGATGGCCGGTTCGCTCGCTGGCTGAGTGTGGTGCTGATAACACCAAGTCAAGGGTTAAGATACCCTTACCAGTCATCTTTTAAAAAAAAACTAAAAAAACAAAGTGCCCCTATTAAAATGATTATGCTACCAGGATAGAGTATTATCTATTTTTTATTACCACATAATCCAGGTCACTGTAGCAGTGTGCCACCGGGCCAGCCCCCTCAAGAATGTTTCTATGGACAACTTTCGGAGTGGTATGTGAGATCTGGTAGGTCCCATCTGTGGCTGTCCTACTCTCTGGATACAAGCAAGAAATTCACCAAACAGTCAAATGGATATTCATCTTTAATGTGCCTCTCCTCTTTTTTTCTTTGTGGCTGGTCAGTATAGGGATCCGAACCCTTGACCTTGGGGTGTTATAAGGTTACGCTCTAACCACCTGAGCTAACCAGCCAGCCCCCTCTCTTTACAACAAGATGTAGTCATTAGACAGGACCCTGTGAGAAATAATGAAAGACGGCTTTCCTGGAGTAGAGTCCAGAAGATTCTACGTTCTTGCCATTCCCATAGCCTCTTCTAAAAAGACAACCACAAATGATTCCTTGATTTGATCATAACTGTCAATCATAATGTGTCATGTTTTGATCATATGTGTCATGTTTTATGTCATCTGACCCTGCTTTCCAGGCCCTCACTGACTAGACCCCCAACAAAGGTAAGCATATTTAGCGTGGGCATAAGACAGACTGTCAGTTATTAGGTGACCCAAATAAGAATGCTAATAAGAGTATGATAAATCAGATTGGAAAAAGATTAACTGACACTCTCAACTCTATTGGGGAGCTCTTGATGGGAAACAAAGAGCTACCACTGGTTTCCTATAGTTACTGTTGATTCCGGGCAGTAATGAATAATGTTCCAGTGTCATTTAGTCTGGCTGTCTGACTACTAATGGTTTTCAATTTCCTTATTTTTCTGCATAGCTTTACATTCGTGACCCTCTGTGTGAGATAACCTAATCACTTCTCTTCCTTGCAGCCTGAAAAAGCTCTTTCACAATGGCAAGTTTAGCCAACAGCAACAAGCACAAAGCAGAAACACTGAACAGCAACTGCATGAGAAGTGGACTTGTTAGCAGTCTGCCTAGCAGCTAGCCCGAACAAGGGCAATGAGGGTGGCAATATGAAAGATGGTCTGTTTATCAGGGTTGGGAGACTCTTTGCCTAATCATAGGCAGAATCCAACAGAGGTAAGCTGTGTCACTGCCTAAAGAATAGCATATAAAATAAGGGGATATTAGAGATCTTGAAGAAGGTCTTTATTCCATCAGATTGAACTTCTAAGCACAAGGATGTCTGCAACAATTGAGGCAAATCATCTGGGAACCTTTCCATTCCTAATAATTTAGGATTCTATAGGGTAGAGATCAGCAAACTTTTTCTATTAAAGGCCAGATAGCAAATATTTTAAGCTTTGTGGGCTATATGGTCTTTGTCGCAACTATTCAACTCCACCTTCATAGTATATAAAAGCATCCATAAACATTACATAAACAAATGGGCATGACTGCATTTCAAAAAATCTTTAATTACTAAAACAAGTGGTGGCCAGATTTGGCCCAAAGGCTGTAGTTTGCAACCCCTGCTATAGGGCAAAAGTCCTTTTTAGAGCAAACTTCTTGAAAAATATAAGTGGATTTGTGGTTTCCAAGAGGAAAAGGGAACAAAGTAAGATTGGAGAGTCCTGCATATGTGAACAACCTTTCAATACTTAGAAATGCAATAAAATAATTATCATTAAAAATAAAATGAAAGTACATGTACAGATCACTTTGACCCTTTTTCTTGCTATGATTGATACTGTATCAAAGTTAAAGCCATTCAATAAGCTCAACATTGAATACTCTGTCAGGAAGTTAGGAAAGGCTAAGTTAGGTTATTGTAACAAAACCCCAAAACATAGCAGCTTAAAATAACAAAGGTTTATTTCTGGCTCATGCTACATTTGGGTCAGTAAGGGGCTCTGATTGTTCTAGCTTCTCCAAGACTCGAATGACAGAACAACCTATCATGTTGCTGATCATGGTGCCAAAAGGAAAGAGGGCTTTGGAGGATCATACCCCAGCAATTAAATGCTCAGATAACACACTGTCCAGAACTAATCACATGGCCCCACCTACCCGAGTAGGGCCAGAAAATGAAATACTATCATGCAGTAGGAGATGAAGAGCCATGAGTATTTGGTGAGCAGCATGAATGACTATCACATTGCTTTGATTAAGCCACTTTTGCCTAAATGACCACAAAATGAAACTCTTATTCAAAACTATTTCTCATTAACTGGTTAGCCAGAAACCACTGTCTCCTTCATTTATATTAAAATTTCAAATTGGTATATTTTTCTTTAGTGTCTAAGAGCTTCGAAATTGCAGGAACCTGAAGTCATCGTTATGAATATCAATTCTTAATGTCCACAGTGGTAGATGCAGAATTTATAGGAGATTGAGCTGAGTGTTTACAGACCAAGGGACATAACCGGAAGCTGCCTGGGGAGCAAGGCTCTCCTGGAAAGTTTTGTGGACAGTATATACAGAGTGGTTTCACCATACCCCACTTTGGGACCACCTTAATTCTCTACTGCAATCTTCTAGATCACCTTTGATGCTGTAGCAGACACTGTCAGAGTTCCACCAATATACACTTTACCATTCTCATGAACACCAGGCTGCTAGTGTTTTTTCAGTCCCAAAAGTCAGTGCCTGTGTCTCTTTGTCAGAGGGCAACCCTTAAGTTGCTGGAAACTCCCTTTGAGAGGCAGAAATCCTACAGGGCAGCCTTAACCAATGACTGATAGGTGCAGGAAAACTGATGAGAAAATTCTTGATCAAGAAAATTCTACACCCTGTCTACAAAACACCCCTTGTAGTTGAGCCAAAATTACCTTCCAAGGGACCCTTGCTTGGCTTCTGTCCCTTGTTGGTCCCACTTCCCCACCCCACTTACTGTTTTTCCCCCACTGGCAATATGTCCTAATAAATTACTTTCACACAAATTCTCATCTCAGGGTATGTTACTGCAGAAGTCAACCTGAAAATTGCTTTAGAATAGAAAGGCCATGTGGTGCTACAGAAAGAGACCAAAATTCAGTCTTAGAAGACTCCAAATGACAGTCCCAGCTCTACGACTTATTAAATAAAGGCAGCCCTCTATGAGCCCTTCTAAAATGTAGAAATAATGGTAACTACCACAATAATTTTGTGACAAATACATGTGAATGTGACAATACACATGAAAGCACTTTGTAAACTAGAGAATACCTACTATACTATGAAGTCAGCTCATTTCAGATGGCTGTTTTCCAACTTACAGCAATCCCTCGCCCAACCTGTAATTATAAGTATGCTCCCACCTGTCCATAAATAGAAAATTTGTAGAGTAGTGGGTCTCAGATTTTAACATACATCACAATCACCTGGAGGACTTGTTAAAACATAGTCTGCTGGGCCCCACCCCCAGAATTTTTGATTCAGTAGGCCTAAGGTAGAGCCCAAGAATTTGCATTTCTAACAAGTTCCCAGGTAACACTGGTGCTGCTAATCTGGAGACCTCCTTCTGAGAACCACTGTTATAAGGAAAACTTCAGCTACCTCGCAAATAGAACTTACAGAAGCTTACTGTGATTCTACCTAACTGCAGAGTAAATTCCTAGGAGAAAAACTAAGCTTTAAAAAAGTATTGTGGGGCCGGCCCGGTGGCGCACTGGAGAGTGCACTGCTTGGGAGCGCGGCGGTGCTCCCGCCGAGGGTTCGGATCCCATGTGGAGACCGGTTCCTGCTTACTGGCTGAGCGCGGTGCGGGCGCGACACCAAGGGTTGCGATCCCGTTGCCGGTCCCCGGTACGGGCACCGAGGGTTGCGATCCCATTACCAGTCAGTAAAAAAAAAGACAAAAAGGAAAAAAAAAAAGTATTGTGAATAAAAAATTACTCTTCCAATACTATGGATGTCCTCATCTTATGAAATAAACATGGGCAAGCAAAGTTGGCTGTAAAGAAAATTTCTTTAGAGCAAACTTTATATTCCATCTTAATCTCAAACTGACTTGCATTTAAAAAACAAAAACTACTTCTATCAGGCTGGCCAGCTTGGTTCAGTTGGTTAGAGCACGACAAAGGTCAAAGGAAGGGTTTGAATCCCATACCAGCCAGCCACCAAAAACACACATACGCACAATTTCCAGTAGAAAAGAATCCCCTCATATGGGGTTAAAATGCTTTTAGTAAAAAAAAAAATAGATTCAGATAGTTGCCA
>NW_007729615.1:256899-273375 GCF_000696425.1 Galeopterus variegatus | reverse complement strand
TCCCCCATTTTAGAAATAAGCAAAGGACAAAAAATTAGTTCCAACCCAGGCACACCACCAGTGCCTCGGGGCCTACCAGGGGATCTGAGGCATGGAGCAGGGAACCAGACCACCCTCCCACAGCTGGGCACAGTGTCAGCGCCTTGGGGCCAGTACTTCCTGTGGGGACCAGTACTTGAGCTGTGTGGTTTAGCTCCGGACCCTTGTAATGAGCCACTGGCCTCTGAATGGCTCCGTTTTTTCAGTTGTTGTGTGTCCTCGCTCCTGTGTGGGTCCATGGGAACCCTATTAGTGGTCTTGCTGTCCTGGGGGTCACCAAGGCCCTCTTCTCCCCTGCCGCCTCCTCTTCATGTGCCAAGTTGTAGGAGGGGGGGGTCTGGTCCCTGGCTCCTACACCAGTGCCTTGGGGCCCGCCAGGGGACCTGAGGCACGAAGCCAGAGATCGGACCCCCCACTTACAACCAGGCACACTGCCAGCGCCTTGGGGCCTGCCCAGGGGCCCGAGGCACAGAGCCAGGGACCAGAGCCCCTTCCCACAACCAGGCACACTGCCAGCACCAAGGAGCATGCCAAAAACATCACCTCCATGTGGGTGGTCCACCACAGCCACCACAGTAACCACACCTGCTGCGAAAGTGGCTAGACATTGCAACTACCACGCAGATGGTCCACCAGCCACTGGAGTGCACTGACACAAGGAGAGTCACTAGCAGCATCCAAAGAAAAAAAGAGGATGTCTCTCTCCACAAAGCCCATTCCAGAGTGACAGAAGAAGCATCTGCTCTACAATAATACTGGGGGATCTGAACACACTGCTCAGCACTGGACAGATCATCTAGGCAACAAGTCAACAGAGTAACCATTACTCTTTCAGAGAGAGAGAAGAAATCTTGGGTAATTAGAGGTGGGAGAGGGGAGGGAGAGGAATATGGGGAGAGATTGGACAAGGGGAATAAAGAATAAGTACAATTTGTAACAATATATATACTATTAATATTGATTTGAGCAACATATGTCAACATTGAACCCCCAAAATAGGTATAACCAATTATGATTCAATAAAAATTAAAAAAAAAATAAAAGTATCAAGAACCACAATTTATTCAGTGTTTATGATGTACCATGTAATGTTCAAAGTATTTTACATATGTTAAGTCATTTACTTCTTACCATAACCCATGAAGTAGATACTATTAATATCATCTTCATTTTACATAAAGTGGTCAAGAAAGGTGCTCTAAGTCATATAGCTAGTAAATGGCAGAGGTGGGATTCAAACACTGGCAGTTTGGCTCTAAAGTCCACAGTCTTAACCAAAAACTATATTGCATGACGGATGGCCTTTTAAAACTCTGCCCAGATCACAAAATTTTAACTCCATAATCTTTCTTCTCATTGGCTCTCCTTTATGTATATACCTTCCATTTCTATGTAGGCCATATGATCAAACTTGGAGCTACTCTCAAAACACATTCATAGTTACAGTCCTACATGTAACTATTAAATATGGCATGTATTGAACATGAACAGTACCAAAACTGAGAAGGGGTGATAAACAGTAAACAAACTAAAACCTCACTGATTCACTCTACTTTGAAGATGTTCTGCATAACATATAGATTTATTAATGAAACACTTTTTAACTTTCAGCATATTTTAAAAATATAATACAAAGTAAGGAGAAATTAAAATCCATCTCCTTAGCTATAAACCAGGCCAAGGCTGGATGTAAGGAGAAGGTTAATGGGATACTGACAGCTCTCAATCTAATCTCATTAAGATCCTACATAAACTATGCACAATACAAACAGAAATAAAACAGAGAGAGAGGAAGAGGGGCATTATCTTGTTCAAGGAGTCCACATACAGTCCTGGAAGTTAGAAAAAGAAGGGAAGGTTGAAGAGAAATCCTGGCAGAGCCATGTTTGGCCTATGTCTGCCCTCAGGTAGGGACATTACTGATGTCCAGAGAGAAGTGATTTGCTCAAGATCACACAGCAAGTTAGTGGTAGAAGAAGATTTATACCTAGGTCTATATTTTCTATCCACTTATACCTTTAGACACTTTTAGAAGATCACTCTGATTTCTCCACTGCTGGTTCGTCAGCCCCTCTTCACACAACACACTCTAAGACTACATATAAGAGTAACCCCTGCATAAACCCTATTGCCTTGAAGCACTGTAGCATGTAATGGGGTCTGAAGAAAGGCAGAGACTGTCCTCAAATCATTTTTACAAGATTTTCTGCTGGGTCTCCTAGGAAGCAGCATGATGAGAGTCACTCTTGAACGGAAATAAAAAGACCCATCCACAAGTAGCTCACCTCTCAACATTTTACAGCATTTGAGAAAAGAGATGCACAGTCCCCCTGGGATCGGGTTTCAGACCACTCCCCTGGATCCCAAACCACTCCCCTAGGACTCAAGTACCACCTCTGAGTTCTGAACTACTGTGGCATAGCATCTATAGCACCTACTTTGGGGACCAGCAGGTGGAGATTGAGACTGAAGGGGCAGCTCACTGGCTGAGCTCAGTAAAAAGGAGTTTATCACTTGAATGACCTCCCACTGGAGGAGCTGGAGAGCACTGAATGTATTTGAATGTATTTGGTGCATGTGATGGAATTTAACCAATGAGCATGCTCTGAAAGAGACCAACTGAGCATGTGCAAGACTAGGTTAAATAAGAGGGAACCATCCCCTTAACTGAATATTCATTAGATATCATGAATATGTATGAGACAGTGAAACTATAAAAGTGGAATCCCAGCAGAGGGCAGGGCTGCTGTTCATTCTCTCTAGAGCTAGCCCTGAACTTCACCTGAGGCAGTATTTCTTTCTTATTGTATCAAACTTGCCTTTGGCAGGCTGTTGTTCACTCTAGAGCCAGCCTGTACTTTGTTTGTGAATGTGTATTTCTTACTTTTGTATTAAACTTGGTGTGGGCCCTGCTCTGTCTCTGGAGCTAGGCTGTACTTTGTCTGTGAAGTCTTATGCTCTTATCCATTTCATTAAACCTGCTTTCACTTTCTATTGTGACTCTACTCTTGAATTCTTTCCTGCAGGAGAGTCTAGAACCTGGTAAGAGGATAGGGTGGGTTGAGGCCGGCCATCAGGCCTCCCCAGACCCTCTCCTCCGGTATCATGTTCACTGGAAAAAATCCTAGAAAAGAGCTTTACAATGTATTTTAACAGTACAAGCAGGACTTTTGAGATGCTGAAAATGTTTTACTTCTTGTTCCTTCCAGAAGAAGGGAGAGGGGACAAGGAGGAAGCTAAAAGCTATAGAGGCAATTCTCTTCTTTTCTTCCTCCCCCACTGTGATGTCATTTTGCCTAAATAAGTCCAGTGTTGAGAAATGTCCTCTTTCCTCCCCCAACTATCCTCAGCATCAAATCATGCAAAAGAGCAGTTGTCCCAGGAGTTGGGTCCCTAGACTGAAAGATACCCTGGGCTAACTGTCACAAGCAAACCCTAGAAAGCCCAAGGTACTAAAGAGGAAAGAGAGTATCGCACATCTAAGGTTGAAGCTGGGACATGACTCCCATGCACAACACACAATGCACACTCAGTTAACATTGATTGAATAAATGAATATAAAATCTACAGACTGAATCCAGAATATTCACAATAAATATGTGTTGAATAAAATTAAATTATGGCTGTTCTCTAGGTTTGCTCTAAATTCTGCCTGCATTAATTTCCACATATTTGATCTTCAGCCAAGATGAATATCACCAGGTCAGTATCTTCCACAGAGCAATGATTCCATATTCTTAATGTGTTCATGAGGGCTCTTTACCACTTTTTTATAATAAGTCCAGTCAGGCAGCACTCTGAGAGATAGTCAAATAAGACAAAGCCGCTTCACATTGTTTGAGTTGCTAGTCCTTATTCATATATATATATATATATATAAAGCCTGGAGGATAGAGCTTCTGTTTTTAATATTCATTCCTGCCTATGTAGAAAAAGTTTTCCTGCAACCATGCTGCTAGGAGCAAATTTCCTGTTTTTAAACATTGTTTAGTCTGAATGGGTCTCTTGAGATCATTCTTAATGCTGGAGAAGCAAGTGAGCTGAGCCACCAAGACAGTTCCAGTTTCATAGTTGGGTTCAGCTGGCCCAGGTGAAGCCCGTATCATTCTCAGCAATCCAAGGTCTGGTTAAAGAGATTAGTTTCATATTGATCTGAACAGCATCTGCCTCACACATCCCAATGGCATGGTACCTTCTGTCTGTGAGTCACACTTCCCTCCCCCAGACCTAAAAACTAACTTGTAGAAGGGAAGTGTTATATATTAGAGGCACAAGATCTCTAACCACACTATTCTTGTGGCTCTTCTCCCACCTCGACCCTTCATACCAAGTCACTTCAACCAAGTAAACAAAACCTGACTCCAACCATAGCCAATATCCCTGGAACAAAGGTAACTTCTCAAGGTTGTCTCAGCCACTTACCAAAGTGCATGCAAAAGACAAAAAATAAGGTGATGCAAGAGAGACCTGAGGCAGGCGAGCACTCAGTAAAACAATTACTTGCAAGTTTGTTTTTTTTTTACAACTAATTTTTTTACAACTAATTACAACGAAGACATATACTGACATATCCTGGAAGGTCACTCAGAAACTTGGGGCTGGTTTTTTTTTTTTTGGCAGCTGGCCAGGACAGGGAACCAAACCCTTGAACTTGGTGTTACAAGGATGTGCTCTAACCAAGGGGGTTGATTTTCAATGAAGCATACTTAGTAAGTCTCTAAAAATGCTAATGGAGCTGACAAATGCCTAAAAGTTTTATCCTCTCTGCTGTATAAATACTTCTATGTAGAAGATACTGATCCTTACTGGAAAAAAAAATATTTTGAAATTAAAGCACGTGGAATTTAGGATAAACCTATAAAACAATATATGATTTAGTTCATTTCAAAACATATATTAAGATTCTTCTGGATTCAGTCTACATGTCCTGTATTCATTCTACATGTGCTGTATTCATTCTTTTCCTTCCTAATATGAAATTAGACTCCCTACGGTATTTCATAGATGAGAAAGAAACTACTCAGAAAGAGAAATACCAGGAAATGCTTTGTTGTGTTGGGAAGGAAAAGGAACACAATGGCTACAGGTTTAGTGTACAAACCCCAGACTCCTTCATGTGCACCTCTGGTTACATTTTATCACTTTTAAAGTACACTTCAAAACCTGGCCCCTGGGTCAGAATGGGTGAAATGAAGCATCCATCTGTTAAGTGTGAGCTATTTTTTCTGTCTCAGAGAGTAGATGGGTCAATTAGGGCTATTCAGAGAATTCAAAACAAAACTCTCTGACTGTACCTGTAGACAAGCACTTGCTCGTAAACTAAAAACAGGTAGTGTTGTCCACATCTCAGAAAGAGGAGTCAATAGTGAGGCTTGAAAACACATGTTCTTCATTCATGACTCTTGGTCCTTCCCTACAGTAAATGCAAGATTTAATAGTCCAATATTTTCTAATTGTGGGCTAATTCACATCATACTTCAAGTATCTGTGGCAAGCACACAGTAAGAAGAAATGAGTTTGTATTACAGGTAGCAGGGTGTAAAGGAAAGAGCAAGGGCTTTGGAAGCAGCAGACCTGGGTTTAAATCTGGGCTACACCTCTTAGTAGTATGACTGTGGATATGTTACACAATCTCTGAATCTCAGTTCTCACATGTGTAAAATAGAGATGGTAATAACCCACTTTACAGGATTGTTGTGAAGAGTTAATTCTAATATAAGTACTCAATTCAGTGCATGAAACAGAGAAGGTTCTCAAAAAGTACCATTTATTTTCCCTTCCCATTGAAGCAAGCTGATCATGAGAACATTTTCCATAATTGAGACTTTTCCAAACCCTGACACTGAATCTCCAAATTCCATGGGAATGTTTCCAGATGCTTATGGAAGTAGGAAGTTGTTTCTATTTTCTTAAAATCTCTGATGTGGGAGAAAAGGAAAAGCAATACCAGCCACAGACCATTACATGTTTGTGCTTTAAATATCACCACAATACCACCACAACACCACCATGAACAAGATGGGGTTAGTTTAATAGGGGAGGAATAGTAAAGAAAGAAAAGTAATTAAGGGTTTCCATTCCTCTCAGATCTCTTCTCATCTCATCAGAACCGCTATCTCAACCAACTGCATGGAAGCTGTATTAATCTTCTTCCTACATCAATTCAGCACATATCCCCGGAAAGCATCTGGATATTGTCTAACTGACTACCTACAGAGACAAAAGTTGAGCAATGATAAACTGACAAAGGAGTAATCCCACTTCTAAGAAGAGGAGCAAGAAAAATGAGTTTGGGTATGCTCTTCTCTTTACCTCTTCCACTTCTGAGAATCAGCTGTGTAAGGGGCTGTTTGTACAAGCATACAGACGATAATCTTATAGGCCTGAGTCCATCCCTTCTGCCTTTAGACAAACTCCCCAGGGACTCTGCCTTTTACAACTTCAAAATCCAGACTGGGAGATGTCTGGGCACATCTGGTTACAAATTGATTTCAGGCTTCTATTGTGTTCAGCCTGTGGGGGAAGTGAGTATATAAATAGTTCATGCTCCTCTGCCTCACACTTGAAAAATAGGAAACTGTCAACTCTGCCTTTCCTGCAAAAAGAAGAGGTTTTCACTGAAGTTTAAACATCTGAACCCAGCTCCCTCCATAATGATCATGTATCAAGTTAATATGTTAAGTAGCCAGCTTCAACCAAATGATTCATATGCCTATCTTATTATAAAACTAAATGGTATCTAGAATGAAACCCAGGAGAGAGCTCCAAGTTAGGATTAGTGAACAATTAGTATGATTCTTTGAGAAGTCTTTGATATTTTTGGAGACTCACTGAGCTGTGAAGTTAAATCCATGTATGTGAAATGCCAGCTTCAACTCTTAAGAAGAAATGTCTCTCCCACCTTTGGAAGAGAATCTACAAATTTAAATCCCACCTGATCCTGAATAGAGGAATCATACTGTGAACTAGGTTTTTGACACCCTCCCATCCCACCCCTGACAAAAAAAACCTACCTCTCCCTTCAAGTTTCTTCAAATGCTTGATTAAAATATTTATTATAATATTTACCACACTGTGGAGTAATTATCTCTTTATGTATCTGTCTCCCTCAAGAACTATTAGTTTTTTTTCTTTTTAAATTTATTTATTATTATTATTTTACATTTTAAGATGTTGTTGTGGAGCAGGTAGAGGAGAGAGGAAGAGGGAAACAGGGAGAGAAATAGGGTGGAAGGAGGAGGAAGGAGGGAGGATGTGGCATGGTGGTTTGGTCATTGTTGGGCTGGATGCAAATGTCAGGGAGGTATGGCTGAAGCCCTCAAAGAACTATTAGTTTTCAAAGGGCAAATATAATATCTAATTCTTATTGGTTATTTCCAGTGCCTAGCACAATTCTTGGCATACTTTAAAGTAAATGTACATCAAATGAATGAATGAACAACGTAGAATATAATTATATATTATACGACCTTAATGAGCTTTCACAAATAAAAGAAACATCAAATTTGATGGTGATTTAAGGGAAAGGTAAGAGAAAAGGGAGTTAACCAAGTAGAAGTAGACAGAAGATATAAAACAAATTGTTTCCTCTTTACCCTCACACCTGCTCACAATCTTAATTTTGCTAGAAGCTGAGCTTATATAAATGTATGAAAATCATAGAATAATTACAGCTACCATACTATAATGACCACCCCTGACTTCAGATCCTGGAAAAGAAAATATGAGGCCAAACCCTTGTCCCAATAAAAGCAGCTCAGAAAGAGCAGCAAGTAGCAGCAAGGATCCATGTTGGATATATCCAAGATCTATAACTGAAAATGCTCCAAGTGTTTCATAGTAAATTATCAATTTCTCTCTATTTGCCTTTATAGTATAAAGAAAAGTCAACCAGCCATGTTTAGAAGCCACAGCATACTATCATTATGCCTGGCAAAGGCTCTGTGCCTTTGGTTTAGGAGACAAAAACTAAATTAAAATTTGCTCTGGAGGGGACGGCCTGGTGGCGCACTACTACAGTGCGCCGCTTGGGAGCGCAGCGGCGCTCCCGCCGAGGGTTCGGACCGGCCTGGTGGCGCACTACTACAGTGCGCCGCTTGGGAGCGCAGCAGCGCTCCCGCCGAGGGTTCGGATCCCACATACAGACCAGCCGCTCACTGGCTGAGCGAGGTGCGGGAGCAACACCGAGGGTTGCGATCCCATTGCCGGTCCCGGTCCGGTACGGGCGCGACACTGAGGGTTGCGATCCATTGCCGGTCACAAAAAAAAGACAAAAAGGGAAAAAAAAAAAAATTTGCTCTGGAGTCCATAGGATCATCTCCTGACACCAGACTTAATACTATACGGCTTATGGGATATAAATCAAACACATTCTCCATCTTTGCAGTGTCCAAAATATGACAGCTGAAATAAAGTTAAAGAGCATACAGTCAAGTGCCACACAACAATGTTTTGGTCAATGATGAACCACATATAAAATGGTGGTCCTGTAAGATTATAATGGCTATGCCATATAGTTTAGAGATGTAGTAGGCTGTACCATCTAGGTTTGTGTAAGTACACTCTATGATGTTTGCACAATGATGAAATTGCCTAACAACACATCTCTTAGAATGTATCCAAATTGTTAAGCGATACATGACTGTACTAACAGACAGAAGGAAAATGACACAAAGTGGAAATATAGATCTACAAAAGGAAAGAAGAGCACCAGAACTAGTAACTTCTGTAAAAGATAATTTACTGTTTAAACAAAAATATTAACAACATATCATGGGATTCATAACACATGTAGATGTAAAATGTACCACCAGAGAGCATAACAACTGGAGGGCAGAAATAGAAGTATTCTAGTGTATCTTACTTTATATGGAAAGTGGTATATTATGATTTCAATGTGGACTGTAATAAGTTAAAAACATATATCCTAGGACTGGCTTGTTAGCTCAGTTGGTTAGAACATGGTGCTGATAACACCAAGGTCCCGGGTTCAAGCCCTAAACGAGCCAGCTGCAAAAAAAAACCAAACTAAAACAAACAAACAAAAAAACCCAAACATATATCCTAAAGTACCCATTAACAAAAAAGAGTTATAGCTAATAAGCCAACAAAGAAGATAAAATGGAATGAAAAAATACCCAATCCCAAAAAAGGGCAGAAAAGTACAAAATAGGGAACAAAGAACAGATAGAACAAATAGAAAATAAATAACAAGATGATAGATATAACTATATTAATAATTACATTAAATGTAAATGGTCTAAATAACCCAAATTAAAAGGCAGAGATAGTCAGATTAGGGGAAAAAAGCAAGACTCAACTACATATATCCTGCCTACAGAAATTCACTGTAAATATAAAGACATAGTTTTTTTTTTTTTTTGGTTTTGTTTTAAAGATGACTGGTAAGGGAATCTTAACCCTTGACTTCGTGTTGTCAGCACCACACTCACCCAATGAGCTAACCGGCCATCCCTATATGGGATCCAAACCCATGGCCTTGGTGTTATCAGCACCACACTCTCCCAAGAGAGCCACGAGCTGGCCCAAAGACACAGTTAAAAAGTTTATAGTAGCAAATAAATTATGGTAAACCCATACTGAAGGTTACTACATGACCATCAAAAAAAGATGACATAGTCTATATATGGATATGGAAATGTCTCCAAGGTATATCAAGTGAGCAAAGCAAGGTGCAAAATATTAGGTGTATAATACTATTTTTTAAAAGAAATGAAAATATACAGTTATATGCTTATATTTGCATAACATTCTCTGGGAATTCAGGTTCAGCATCCCTAATCCAAAAACCCAAAATCTGAAATGCTCCAAAATCCAAACTTTTTGAGCACTAACATGATGCTCAAAGGAAATGCTCATTAAGACATTTCAGATTTCGAATTAGTAATGCTCAACCACTTAAGTACCTGCAAATATTCCAAAATCCAAAAAAATATGAAATCCAAAATACTTCTGGTCCCAAACATTTCAGATAGAGGATACTCAACCTGTATATAAAAGAAATTGACAACAGTGGTTACCTCAGCACAGGGGAAGGAGGTAGCAGGGGATAGGAGAGACTTATTTTCACTGTATATCCTTTTATACTGTTTTTTTTTCCCGACAGATATACATATTACCTATTTTTAAAAACTAATAAGTTACATTATTTTTAGAAGAAAAAGGTTTTTATTAAGAATTAAGAGAAGATACTTTCATTGGCAATATATAGGACTCCAAAGAGACAGTGTTTTTCCTGGTATAGACACAACAAAGAAGTAATAATACCAACTGATATTTATTTAATATTTCTAATTTTTTTCCAAAATCCTCCTCTGCCTAATACTTCATTTTATTCTAACAATATTCCTGTGATGTTGGTAGGTGGGGAACTATCAGTCTATCTTGAAAAATAAGAAAACAGAGGCTATTAAATCACATAATATATAGCTGTTCAACTAGATCAAAAGTCATCAAGGTTTGCTTGAGAGGGCAGCTATGTAAGTGGTTATGAATCTAACACAGCTTCTTCCTTGAGTCAGCCAGACAGACAAGAAAAATGTTCATCAGGGAAAAATACACATTATACAACCAAAGCAAAAGCATACGTTAGTGGTCCTTGGAAAAAGTAGTCAACAATTCAGAGTTGTATAAACTAAGGTGGAATATATCACGTACTCTAAAATCTTGTTAATAAAAGTGTGGAACACAGACTAGCAGCATCTTAAGCTCTATCCAGACCTCTTGGATCTGAATATGCTTCTCTAACTTTAATTATTTTCACATGCATATGATTTACCTGGTGATCTCAAAATGCAGATTTTGATTCAATATGTTTAGGTTGGGTCTGAAACTATGCATTATTAATTTTTTTCTCTGCTTTTTTTTTTAACAGGCTCTAGGCAATGTCCACACTTTGAATAGCAAAGCAGAAAAATCCCAGGCTCTCTGTGTTCCCAAAGAGTAGAAAATGTGTCCTCTTGCTTTCATGGTAAGGAAAAATCTGGACTTAAAAATCCTTAGTAAAGCTCAACAGGCACTTCCAGAAGAAAAAACCAATAATTTCCTCCTGTGAGGCTATGTTTCTACAAGAAAGAAGCTTTAAATGTTAAAAGCAGAAAATTCTAGTATTCTAAAACAAGAACAGATCTGTATAATGTCCCATGGATAGCCTCCTGAGGAGAGCAGCAAAGACAGAGATACCATGGTCCCAAGCTCAGGGTCTGGAAAGAATGGAAAGCAGTGGTCTCCAAGCAATGGTGGAGTGGACAGAAAGATGATATGGGCATTATAGCCTATTAGAACATCTAGAAAAGGGAACCTTGAGTGTGACATTAGACTTGCTCAAAATCTGATATGTAGAAAAAGAAATATATCAAGTGAGTTAAAGAAACTAAGCAAAACCCTCTCTCTCTCACACACACACTCCATTTGTTTACCCAGCACCTATTGTATGCCAGGCATAGGCTAGATAAATGTTTGAGTAAGAAATGCTTCTATAACACTGCAACCTTGTACCCAGGATACACCACTTCCTGTCCTCAGGTTTAAAATCTTCCTACTTCACCTCCCTCCCCCCCAAATTATCTAAAGGGAAAGTACTCATCCTTCTTTTCTTGCTTCTGGAATGGGAGTGATGACATAATCTGTATCTGTTGGACTCACCCAAGTATCCAGCATGTTCCTGAGACCACTTTGCCAGTGTGCCAGAGATTAGCCTCCATATCCCCTAGGAGTCTGGAGCAGCTCAGAGGTAGAATGTGGGAGTCTGGCCTCCTGAAGCACTTGGAGAGATGAGCACAGGTACTACATCCTCTTACCTTCACCCAGACTGGCACCACCTGATCCACTTGAACATACCTTGTACATTTCTGCCTTACAATCTTTGCTTCTTGGATTCTCCTTCTGACCGAAATGACCTCCCCTGAACTCATTCAAGGCAATCTATGGATATGTTATTCCTCTGGATTCCTGAGATATCTACCATAAGTACCACTCATCTAACACTTGAATGCTTGGTACTATTGATTATTTTTATGTGTCTAAAGCCTGGTAGTCCCAACAATATTGCAAGCTTTTTGAGGGCAGGGACCACGTCTTCTATCACTCCATATTTCCTCACAGCTCTTAACCCTACAAAGTTGCAGATTGTAGCTGCTTCCTAAATGCTGAATGAATGAATGAGTGGTCACTGTGCTAGGGAATGTGGAGTGTTCAAAGATGGATGAGACCTATTCTGCCTTCACTCAGATTAATAAAATAGATAAGTCATGTACCCAAAGAACATTAACTTAATAAACAGAATGTGTCATAAAAGAGTAACAAGATACTATGAGAATCCAAGGGATGGTGACTTCAAGGAGGAAGTACCATTTTAATTGGGTCTTAAAGAATAAGCAGCATTTTGAATGGTAGAAACTGGAGAGGTGAGATGTATTAATATATAGTACTAAAAAGAGGAGCCAGCATGAGCAAAAGCAGAAAAGCACATGGCATTTTAGGGAAGGGCAATAACCTAAATAACTAAGATAGTCTGAGAAGGAAATGAGAAAGGACTAGTCCTGACCGATATTAACAAGTAGTTAAATAATCTGGTATGTGTTTTTATGTACATTTGAAAATTTCTGAAACAGTATGGTTCTGGCACAAAAATGCAAACAGACAGTGGAACAAAATAGTTTTAAAAGAGACCCCAAGTATATATAGAAATTTATTAAATGATAAAAGTTGCTTTTCATATCTGTGGAGAGAGGATGGGTGCTCAATAAATGGTATTGGGAAAATGAGCTAGCTATCTAGAAAAAAATCAAAGCTGAAGCCCCACCTCTTTTCTTACACCAAAAAAAATTCAAATGTATCAAATATTTAGATATTAAAAAGATAAATACATTACCATGCCAGGAAAAAAAAAAAGACATAGTGAATATGTTTATAATCTCAGAGTGAAAAAGTCTCTCTAAGCTTAACACACCAGGAAGCCATAGAGAAAGGGTGATAAATATGACATTAAAAAAATACACACACATACACTCATAAAAAGAATCAAAACAAAAGTATAAACAGGGAAAATGTTTTCAACATCTATGACAGTGGATCAACTTCCTTAATATGCTAACTCTTCTTAAAAGTAAGTAAGAAAAAGATGATGTCAGGAAGGATATCAAAGAAACTGTATAGAGTGGTTACCTCTACAGAATATGTCTGGGGAGGTGTGTGGAAATGCAGGCTTTCTTTACTTTCTATATTATACTCTTTTGTATTGTTTGAATATTTCACAATTAGTGTGCATTGCCTTCACAGCAAAATATTTTAATAAACTAATTAATTAGTTGACGTTTTGATTTATGCCATTGTCTGCTATCTGTCGAGCACAGAACTAGAGAGAAACCAGTTCCTTTTCTTTCCCCACACTCTCTCTGAGCCCTTTTCTGAACACTGCATTTAGAAGCAGCCTTTTGTTGGTCAGCTGCACTTGCTCCCCCAAACAGAGGACTATTGAAATAGTACTGAGAGGGTACTTGGACACAGGCTTACTGTGCAAGTATGTGCGAAGAAAATTTAGCATCTGGTAAGGCAGCCCAGGGTAGCTTCCTCTAGAGAAGCCTAATGTTATTGAAATAGTACTGAGAGGGTACTTGGACACAGGCTTACTGTGCAAGTATGTGCAAAGAAAATTTAGCATCTGGTAAGGCAGCCCAGGGTAGCTTCCTCTAGAGAAGCCTAATGTTATCAATCTGCCTGCGCATGCTTGTCTACTGTGGTAGACATAGAGATCTTTTGTTCAAAGGGCTGCTCTTCATTTTATATACTTGTGTTTAAATGATTTTGCAAATCAGTTCTCCCAAAGACTCTCAAAGTAATCATTGCCATTATCACACTTCCCTTCTTCAAGCAATTAACTGACAATCCCTTTAAACCCTAGGACAAACCCAATTGTATGGGGCACAGTGGGAGTATAAGGCGATTTCTCAGCATTGCAAATGCAAGCAAGAGAACTTCTAGGTAACATCAAGGACAACTGTCTCAGGAACTCTGTATTTATGCTTAGGCTGAACTGAATCTTCAAATGACTATCAAACTTCAGGCTTGCCTCCCCTACAGATCACCTTACTCTCTAGCCTAGATCTCAAGGGCTCCCACTACGGGCAGGAATTCCTGTTATGTTTGACTTGCAGGGAAAAATAATCCAAAGAAGGTTTTTCATTTAATAAAAATTCCTCTAGTTTTTGCTGTTCATTTTTGAACAGGCATTGGCACTAGCAGCAAACATTAAGTGTCAAGGATCTCGGTCTTTCAGATGTTTCAATAAGTCTCAAAGCTGCTCTTAAAAGATTGACAGTCAAGTTTCTAGGAAGGGGGAAAACAAGTTAGACAAAGCCAAAAGAATGAACTTATTCCTTTAAAATCTAGCCCATGGACATGCTTATAGAGCTGAGCAGCTGTGCTGCTGGCAGAGGGAAAATACTGAAATGAAACACTCATGGTAATATCCCTTCCCCCATCAGGCCTGGAGAGCCCCATCCAATTATTGCACAAAAAAGCTTTTTCTTATAAACTTCTGTCACTTCTAATTCAGTCTCCATCTTGATTGGAAAGAAACAGCACTAGTTATGGAATGTACACAGCTCTGCAAATATTCATGAGAAAATACTTTGACACCCACACACTCCCCAGCTCCCCTAGTACATATATGTATCAGGGAAAGGGGATGCACAGAGAAACTGAAACATCTGCAGTTCTCTAACTTAGGCAAACTGCTAGACCTTCTCAAAAGAGGCAGCAAGATTCAAGAAGGCACCAGAGTCCTATCTTGTCTGTTATTCGTCGAACCATTAATTGAATAATTAATCCAATAGCCATTAATTGATCATTTAAGATGTGCAGCACTGGGAATACAGGAATAAATAGAGCTCTGTGTGGTATAGGGTGTGACAGCTTGGACTCTGGAGTCACTCAGTCAAGGGTTTGATTACTGCTTCCATCACTAGGTTGACCTTAAGCAAACTACTCAACCTACTGCAAAAACTGATATAATCCTAACAGCATCTACCCCTCTGTGAGTTCTCAAATTCATTCTCACCTTACTTTCTTCTTCATGTTTCCCTTTTCCCTTGCTCTTCCAAGGTCTCTCCTCAGTTTCAGTAACTCTTCCATCTTCTTTACTCTTTTCCCAAAGCCTTTATTCACACTCCAAGTTCAGGAGACACAAGAGAAGTGAGGCATAAAACAAGTGGGGTCATACTCCTTCTCTCTACTCACCCTACTTACTTTCTGAGGCAGTGGATAATAGATCACTTCCTTTTGTAATGGACAGAGTTCCCCAGACAGAAATGCTGCTTCTGTGGCAGCAGTATCTAATCATAGCCTGGTCACATTAGAGAACCCGTTATAAGGCACTCAATACTTCTGCATAGTACTAAATGACAGTAGTGCAATTTCCTCATTTCAATTGAGTACGGAGCCAGGAAAAGATTCGGTCCAATGAACAAGATCTTTCCTTGGGATCCTGATAGCAGCACACTGCCTGCCATGCTGGGAACTTTGTTGCAGTTCATGGCCCCTACCATTAGAATAAGCAGGCATTTCCCTGCAACATCAAGATCAATTCTGGACAGGACAAAAAGAAAAAAAATTCTGTTACTGTTATTTTTGTCTCTCTAGGCCTTCAGCTTTAAAACAAATGTCTTGAATGGTCTCTAGCCATTTCTTCCAATATTAAGTTCTGGAATTCTAAAGTCAAACTATTTAGCTACCACATCTCTAGAATCAAAAATCCTGCACAAATTAATCTTCATGTCCTAATTGTATACAATTCTCTGTGATATAAGTGAAATCCTCTATTTTATCCAAATGGAAATGAAGACTTGGTGGTTCTCATGCTACACAAACTGTAAAACTCGTCATGTTCTGTACTCATGGAGTGTTATCATCTCCCTATCTTCCTGTCTCCAGAACATCATCGCTTCATTAAATAATCTACACGCAGCAAGCTCATGAAGTGTAGTCATACTACACTACACTAATAGTGGCTTTCCTCTTGGTCCCTGCAGTTCAGGCTTTCCTTTTTTTTTTTTTTTTTTTTTTTTTTTGGTGGCTGGCCAGTACAAGGATCTGAACTTTTAAAATCATTTTTGGGGACGTGTGTGATTTCCCTCTGAAGGCTCTCCAAGTTCCTGACATCTTTACACTAAAATCCAGAACTGGAGAAAATATTCACCAAAGAATCTGTAACTCTCTGTCTGTCTGTCTTTCTCTCAGGGCTCTTTAATGGTAGGCAATGATGTACTCTGGTGTTGTTTGGTGTTCAGTGTGTCGTGGTGACCAAACAAATATTAAAACAAGAAGCACAATCATATTACTACTATAATTTCAGTCTTAAATTTGGTTGTTGTAGAGAGAAAAATCTCCTGCTCCCTCATATGATTTTATCTGGAAAAG
>NW_007729615.1:254363-256606 GCF_000696425.1 Galeopterus variegatus | reverse complement strand
CTTTTTTTTTTTTTTTTTCTTTTTTTTGGTGGCTGGCCAGTACAAGGATCTGAACTTTTAAAATCATTTTTGGGGACGTGTGTGATTTCCCTCTGAAGGCTCTCCAAGTTCCTGACATCTTTACACTAAAATCCAGAACTGGAGAAAATATTCACCAAAGAATCTGTAACTCTCTGTCTGTCTGTCTTTCTCTCAGGGCTCTTTAATGGTAGGCAATGATGTACTCTGGTGTTGTTTGGTGTTCAGTGTATCGTGGAGACCAAACAAATATTAAAACAAGAAGCACAATCATATTACTACTATAATTTCAGTCTTAAATTTGGTGGTTGTAGAGAGAAAAATCTCCTGCTCCCTCATATGATTTTATCTGGAAAAGCTACAAGTGTTTTAGGTATTGTGTTTTAGCCAAATAACAAACCATTCTAAAATAAAGATTCCCAGGAGAATAGGAGCAATTGCTTTCCACAAAGGGCTGGGTTGCTTTTTGTTCCTGGACATGCTATTTGTTGACTCAGTCTGCATTTGTTTTGAATAGCCACGTACAGTTCTTGGTGGGTAAAGCTGAGCTAATGCTGCTCATGGAAAGTTTTACAAACACACAATCACCCAAACACAATAAGCTTGAGCAGAGGACTCCTGCTCCAACAGATGTTCCTCACCAGGAGGAAGGAAGGGAAGTTAGTTTAGTTTTCCAAGTGAAGCATGCTGGTCCCAGAATGGATCATAAACTGATTCAGAAAAGATTTTCAAATCTAGTTCAGCTCTTAAGTATAGGCCTTATTTCTCTTGTACTACAATAATGGTAAGCACAAGAAGGACCCAAGCTACAACATTCATGATCTCATTTATTTACCTCCTAGGTGCCAAACATTGGGCTAGGGACTTTACATAACTACTTCATTTCCTCCATACAATAACTCTTAGAGGTACATATTATTATCTCTATTTTAGAGATGAAGAAACTGGGATACAGAGAGGTTAAGCAACTTGTCCAAAGTAAGCCAGCTAATAAGTGGCTTTGTCTGAATTCAAATACAGGCTTAACTTCAGAAAAGAAGTAGATTGACTTTAACACAGATTCAAGCCAGATAAAATGCAGGCCAAGTTTGAAGAAAAGCTTTGGCTATAGGTACAAATATTAACAAAGACTGAAAACACAGCTTAGACCAATAAAAACCTGGTTTAAGAATGGGAAGCTGGTGACACCAGGGTCATGGGTAACAGACAAGACAGGTGGTATGATCCCTACCACTCTCCATTCACTATAGTCTTTTCTCTATTTCCCCTTCCCCAATTTTCCATCCCATCCTTTTCTCATGTCCCTCTTTTTTTTTTCTTTTAACACTGTAGCATAGTTTGCATTCAGATGATCCTGTCTTCAAATTCAGGACTCATTTATTATTGTGTGACGCTGGCAAATCATGTAACTTTTCTAAGCCTAAATTTCCTCAACTATAAAAGAGGGATAAAATCCTTTACCCTTTAGGGTGTTGAAGAAATTAAATCAGATAATATGTGTAAAGGTCACTAGTAGGCTAAATAGGATTTTTTAACTTTGAGAGTTAATGAGGTATAGTGAAGATGGCACACAGTTTAGAGTTGGACAGTCTTAGATTTAAAACCCTGCTCTACCAATTACAGTCTTAGTGAATTGGGACAAGTCTTGGAACATTTCTGTGCCTCAGTTTTCTCATCTATAAAATGGAATAAATACTATAGACTTAAAAGAAATTAAATGAAATAATAAGCATTTACAATTGTATCTGGTCATCAATAGGCATTTAACAAATAAAGCTGCCTCTCAGTAGAATCTGGAGTAGCTGACTTGTTCTCTAGTGGCCCGTAGTTGTCACCTGATCTACTTACTCAGGTATGTCACCACTAAGGAACAGGAAGTGCCAAAGCACTAAAGAATTCTAACCTTGAACCTGTCTTTTGAGGCCATAATATAAAAAGAGGGAAGTATAATGATACAATGAAATGAAAAGAGCACCATAAGGAAAGAATGGGTACAGTACTGTTTGGGCAATTGCCCATATAACCCCCTATATGTTATGTGGCTGTATCTGAAACATGAGTCCTAGCTTAGTGGGCAATGTCTGGAGACATTTTTGATTGTCACAGTTGGGGGATTGCTGCTGGAATCTAGTGGGTAGAAGCCAGGAATGCTGCTAAATATTCTACAATGCACAGGACAGACTCCCACAACAAAGAATTATCTTGTCAAAATGTCAATAGTGTGG
>NW_007729615.1:237252-253768 GCF_000696425.1 Galeopterus variegatus | reverse complement strand
AGGTCAAGAAGCTCTGGCCTAGATGACTCCTAAATTCCCTTCAAGCTCTAACATACTGAGAGACTATGAGGAGGCAGCACCAACAACGAACAGGCAACATTCTTGTCAACGTCTATCTATGAATGGCTTCTTATGATGCTGCTCAAAATCCCCCTAAAGCCAGATATTTAGATATTCCCTCAATATCCGCTGAGGGAAGCTTGAATCTTTCCCTCAAATATTTGGATATCTAAAATCAGTGCTATACTTCTGAGGGAAATGGCAGTCCACCATCACACAAGAAGAGGGATGAAAGAGGCACTGTCTTCCAGAGACTTGGTCCCTCACCCTCTACAGTTAGCATCAGTGCCTCTGGGGCCGGCCCGTGGCTCACCCGGTAGAGTGCGGTGCTGATAACACCAAGGCCATGGGTTCGGATCCCATATAGGGATGGCCGGTTTGCTCACTGGGTGAGCGTGGTGCTGACAACACCAAGTCAAGGGTTAAGATCCCCTTACCGGTCATCTTTTTAAAAAAAAAGAATCAGTGCCTCCAAAGCCATGCAGTTCCTTTTGGGTGAGTAGATGATTTAAATAAGTCTGAATCAAGGTCAGAAGATGTGATACACATAACGGAAGAGATGAATCTCAAACACATCATGCTAAGTGATAGAAGTCAGACTCAAGTGGCTAAATACTGTGTGATTCAATTTATACGACATTCTGGAACAGACAAAACTGTAAGGGCAGAAAACAGATCAGTAGTTGCCAAGGGCTGGGGGTAAGGGGGACAGTTAGACTACAAAGGGGTATTAAGGAATTTTGGGGATGATGGACTGTTTTATATATTGATTCACTACACACCTATATGTATTTGTCAAAACTCATAGTGCTGTACACTATATACCAAAAAGGTGAATTTTACTGTATCTAAGTTATACTTCATTAAGACTGACCCCTGCCTCCCAAATGTGATCACAAATGCTGTGGAGAGAATGAACTGTGGAGAGAATAACATCTAAATTATTTCCTACCTCAACTTCTAAGATTTTGACATTCTGCCTCTCTTACCCCTGGGGCCCTCAGAGCCATAGTGACTAGGAATAAGTCTGAACTCTAATTTCTGTGTTAAAGCAATGAGGCCCTCTGACTGAATCATGTAGATATGAGTCCTGCCACCATTCTGGGACCCCTGGCCCTACTCCAGCCTATGACAAAGGTTCCCTTCCTTCTGTCTTCTATCCTGACTCCTCTTGGATGAGGGACTGATGAGGGACTCACGCAATTAATAAACATGCCAGAATAACCTCGAGAGACATTGGTTTTATCTATGTACACAGGCTTCCTGTCTGGATCCCATTTGATCTTTCCATTAAATTTCAAACCAGGGCTGGCCAGTTGGCTCAGACGGTTAGAGTGCAGACTTGTAACACCAAGCTCATGGGTTCAGAACACCATACTAGCCAGCCACAAAAAAAAAAAAAAAAAAAATTCAAATTCCAAATCAGAAAGCAGAAGAACCATATTTATGAAATCCCCTCCTCTATGGCCTTTCAGACTTCCACTAGATTATTTTTATACAATTAAGCCACATAAATGTAAATCATGAGCCTCACACCAAACATATCCAAGCTCACTGATACTAAAATACGTAATGGTAGTTTTAACACATACATACCCCCCCAAGATTATTGATTTATCAAATGTTATACAAAATAGTTAATTCTTCTTCTGTACAGAATAGCCATAGGTGTTCCATGGCCAGGGAAGTCTGAAACAGCTATCAGAATGCTCATACTTTCTGCTAATAGAAAGACTATTGTCTTTTTTGCCACACATATAGTCACAGCTGTGGACTGCTATAGGAGTACCATCCACTTATGGAAAGTCAGTTCCTTTCCTGGCTCTTCTTAGAGGATTTCAATGGAACAGTTACAGATACCAGTAACCAGATACCTCATACACACTTGAATACTGGGATAAAAACAAAGGGCCACAAGGGTTCGGACCCTTACCGTCCAGCCACCAAAAAAGGAAAAGAAAAAAAAAAAAAAAAAATCAAGAGCCACAACACATGCCTGGACCTGCCAGTGTCCTCATATTCCAAGGGACAGAGAAGACTTGACAAGGGACAGGTAATGTCCACATTGTCCTTTTCTGCTGAGCATTTATAGCAAACACATCAGAACTAACCAGGGTGGGGTGCTCATAATATATAGAAGGGGCCCAAAGAGACAAATATCACAGTGGTCTAGGGTCTTGTTTCCACATGTTCCCATCAGAAGGGAAAAACAGGACAATTACATTTCCATGGTTTAGAACTATCCAATCTTCAGAAGTGTGGATCAGCAGAAAATCTGTACTGTCTCCTCTGAGTTACTGTTCCTTTGGCACAATTAGAAAAAGTCTCACAAAAGACTAAAATACTTATTAGAAAACATAGCTTGGCTTTTTAATCAAAGGTATATAAACTGATAGGCAATGGTTGTCCAGGTTCTCCCCCAAATATTCCCATTTCCACTGGTATTTCCTAAGGACATATTCCTGTAGTGTTTTCTTTCATATGTAAGTATGATGGTACCAAAACATGAAAGGCCAAATAAATGGTTTTTCTAATTTTAGGGATGGACTTTCACAGAGTATTCTGATGGCTGCTGGAGTGAGGGCTATTGTCTGTGGTCATAGAAGTAAATGAGGCAAGGCTTCCTGGCTATCATGAGGACTGAATGTATAGCCGAAAATTTTTGCTAACTATGCATCTGACAAGGGATTAATATGCATAAAATACAAGGAACTCAAGCAATTATACAGTAAAACAACAAATAACCCTATCAAAAAATGGGCAAAGGAACTGAATAGACATTTTTGAAAGGAAGACATACAAATGGCCAATAGGAACTTGAAAAAATGCTCAACATGGCTAGTTATCAGGGAAATGCAAATTAAAACCACACTGAGATATCATCTCACCCCAGTTAGACTGGCTATAATCAAAAAGAATGAGAATAACAAATGTTGGCAAGGATGCGGAGAGAAGGGAATGCTCCTACACTGTTGGTGGGACTGTAAATTAGTACAACCACTATGGAAAACAGTATGGAAGTTTCTCAAACAACTACGGATAGATCCTCCACGTGATCCAGCAATCCCACTTCAGGGTATATATCCAAAGGAATGCCGATCATCATGTCGAAGGGATACCTGCACTCCAATGTTCATCGCAGCTCTGTTCACAATAGCCAAGATATGGAACCAACCTAAATGTCCATTGATGGATGATTGGATAAGAAAACTGTCGCATATATCCACCATGGAATACTACTCTGCCATAAAAAAGAATGAAATTTTCCCATTGGCAAAAACATGGATGAGCTTGGAGAAACTTATGTTGAGTGAAATAAGCAAAGCACAGAGGGAAAAATACTGTATGTACTCTCTCATAAGTGGGAGCAAAGAGATAAAGAAGAAAGAAAGACCACAGTGGTGCATTGGACTTGCAGAGGGAGAAAACATACCTAGGGATACAAAGTGGAGTGGGGAAAGGGGGATGGGGAGGGAAGTCGGGGATAACTGGGTGAGGGACACGGGGTATAATCACAATTTGTGGTAATGGACATGCTGTCAGTATGGATCTGGCCATCACATCTTAGGCACAAGTAGTGACAATTTGCTTTGTACCCCATGAATATTCATAACCAACAAAAACAAAACAAAACATTTAAAAGAAAACTAAGACAATGCTGCTGCTTCACAGAAGCAGAGAAGGCCTGCAGACCCACTGGGCAGACCTCCTGCTGCCTCAGAAACTTGAGAGCGAGCGAGCCAAGGAGAACTACAAAACACAGAAAGAGTAACCAACAGCCTCAGCAGATCAATAGAATCTTTCCCCTATATATCCTGCAGGCTGATAAACTAGCTGTCTAGCCCTTTCACAGTCTGCCTAGGAGCACAAATTCAAGTCTAAGACTCAATGAAGATACTAGCCTCTAGGACTCCTGGTCCCCTCCGCTGTATAGAATACAATGTCAAGTTTGAGGTGCGCCCATTCACCTATTACAGGAGTAGAACACTACCTGAACTAACTTATAGCTACCTGAATCATTCTGAGACCCAAGCCTAAATGGATACTTCCCAACTTCCATGCCCTGAGCAAGCAGTCTTTTCCTACCTCCTTTGTTCTTTCTGGAACTGATGCCTCCCACTACCATTTCTCAGACCAAAACATCATTAGTTTTTGACCAAAATATCATATATAAAGAATAGCCAGAAAAAAAAAAGAAAACAAGTAGAAAAAAAAACAAGAGAGAGAGAGAGAGAAAAAAAAAAAAGCCAGGTCCCAGATTCCATGTTAATTTCTCAACAATTGTCCAGTTATGAAGAGAAAACAAGTAGAAAAAAAACAAGAGAGAGAGAGAGAGAGAAAAAAAAAAAGCCAGGTCCCAGATTCCATGTTAATTTCTCAACAATTGTCCAGTTATGAAGAACTGAGGAGACACACAATGAAATGATTACTGAATTTGAAATGAATTTCTTTGTTAATGCTACCATGGAAATGAAATAGGTTTCTTTATTAATGCTACCATGAAAATGATTAGTTGAAAAGGCCAATGGTTTCTCGATGAATTAGAGTTTTTTCCTTTGAAAAAAATGTCTGCTGTATTGAAATTTTCTTAAAGTTTAAAGTACCAATTTAGAGTACAGTCATGTACCACATAATGACATTCCGGTCAACCACAGAAAGCATATCTGATGGTGGATGGAGCAATAAGCTATATATAGCCTAGGTGTGCAGTAGGCTGTACTATCTAGGTATAAGTAAGAACACTCTATGATGTTAGCATAATGAAATCACCTAACGATACAGTTTTCAGTATGTATCCCTGTCATTAAGTTACACATGGCTGTACTTCCAATCTGTGCAATTGTGCCTTAATAACCTTGAAAAGTATCTCTATAATATTTTAAATAATAATAAAAAAGAACTGAGGAGAGTGAAAGAGAAATGACATATGGCATTACCACATCCTGAGATGCATACTGGGGATCCTCCGGGTTGACTGACCAGTAGCAGTAATCAAAGCCGAATGCCACAACCTTCTCCTGGGAGTCCCCAAAGCCATCTGGTCGATTGCCCACCTAAAACCAAACATAGGATACTGTGTCTTCTCTAGCATAATATCAGAATCTGGCCAGAGGCACTTGATTACTCTCTACTATAGCTGGAGAGACCTGGTCTGGTCATGAGAATGTTTATGATATCTACCTAAAAAATTTTAAAAAGGTAACCATCTCTCCATCTCCTTAGATACAAATAAAGCTCCAGAGAACTAAATGTGTCTATCATACTATCATATATCTACCTACATATAAACCAACTATATGACACATAGGACAGCTTGGGAGAGGAAGCCTCTCCTTCTCTGGGCTTCTTATCACTATAATTTCTTCATTAAATATTTCTGCAGAGGATAATAGTGGTGCATTAGTAGTTCAGCCCCTAAGCCTGACAGACTCCATCAACTTGAGGCTTTCACTGAGGTCCCTGGAGTGTCCATCCCCTGTGAATGAGAAACCACATAGAACAGAAGAGCCAGAGCAATGCAACTGCCCAAGGTAGATGAGGGTAAAGCCACGTCTTGGAACTAAACTGATCTCCAGGTACTAGGGAGAATGGCACTATTCACAGAAATGCCTTGTCTTACTATTTAAAACTCAAACTCTGGGCAGGGAAAGAGAACCCTGGCAATAGCCATCATGATCTGCAGAAGAATGAGGCTGTCAAAGTGACCGAGAGATTCTTAGTGGATAACTGACTTCAAGGAAATAAGCAGCCAGAGAGGTATATAGGGGCAGATTAAAGTTTTATCTTGGCTGAGATTTATTCTTAAGAACTATATGAGATCTCAGAACAAAGCAGCTGAATTCAGTGATTAGGCAACAGAGATACGAATAAGAGACAGCCAAGAATAAAAAGACCTTTGTCCCCAGGGAGCTGCTGTTGAAAGTTGGGCAGGTCTCATTCTCTTTTAGCAGAGCTACTGACAAAAGAAAATGATCACATCATAGGAGTAATATAGGAGTGGGCATGGCTGCAAAGCCTGGGGTCCAGATAACCCTCACTCTTGCCTGTCAGCTTCCTCAGCTTTCAGGAATACCGAGTACCACCTACAAGCTGACTACAGCAGTAGTCACATGGCCAGATGACCTTGTCTCTCTCTACTCCCCTAAGTCCTAGAAAGGAAGAACCTCTTTCATCTTCTGCTCGCCTGGCCAAAATGGAGGAAAAAAATGAAGGAAATTAGCCTTAGAAGGGGGTAAGGGGTGGGGGAGGAAGTTCCCTATGTCTGTCCAATTGTGAGCCAATGTTCAGTCAGATCTTTGAAAGAGAATTTGTAACAAGACTCAGGCTAGTGACCAACTCCATTCTGGGATCTGAAGGCTGTTACTTGGACCTCACTATGGTCAAATGAATCCTGTATACTAAGGTACATAATAAAATCCCTAATAATGCCTCTAGATGAAGTGCTATCAATTGAGAGGCTTGAGACAAAGTCTAACTAGAGGTCAGGTGAGTTATATAGACATAGGAATTGCCCCTGCCATGATTTAAGCTAACCATGGCTCCCATAATAAAGTAGCTACCGACCAGTTTCCAAAACAGCTGCACCATATTTGATAGAACTTAGGCTGCAGCAGCCCATCCCCTGCACTTCTTCCTTGGTTTATTTTTTTATTTGCTTTACGATTGGTCCAAGCTCTTCCAACAATTCTCCTTATAGGTCCTTCTTTCTCCCACTCTAAACACACACACACACCTTCACCCCAGAAGCCCCTGTAATACTTTTAGCTCCTCAGTAAAAAGAAATGAAAAACAATTTCAGACTTACCTTTAAATTCCTGATTTTTGCCACTCTGCCATCAACTTCCACAATAATTCTTCCCCCCTCTTTGGTCTCCCTAGAAACAAGACCCAAACCCATATAAGAAATACTGCCTTTTTTTTTTTTTTTTTTTTTTTTTTTTTTTTTTTTTTTTTTTTCACAATAATTCTTCCCCCCTCTTTGGTCTCCCTAGAAACAAGACCCAAACCCATATAAGAAATACTGCCTTTTTTTTTTTTTTTTTAATCAAAAAAAGAGAAGCTGAAACCAGCACTAGTGAGACAAAATGTTTCCCTACTGCTGTACCTATAAGTGGAATGTCTGTCTCCACAAGTAGCTGTAAGCATTATATCAAGCAGTCCCCTAACCAGCATGCTTCCCTGCATTGTTAGAATTTGGGTCTGGAATGGCTAATAGTCACTACTTACTGAGCACCCTCTATGTGCGAGGCATACACAATGTACTTCATTTTATGCTATCCTCCTAACACAGCCTCCTGACTTAGCTTCCTAACATATCTTCACTTTTAAAGATGGAGAACTAAAGCTGAGAGAAATTTTGTAACTTGTCTAAGGTCACATAGATAGTAGTAGCAGAGCTGTGATTTAAACCTAGATTTGGGGCCTGGCCTGTGGCTCACTCGGGAGAGTGCAGTGCTGATAACACCAAGGCTACGGGTTCGGATCCCATATAGGGATGGCCGGTTCGCTCACTGGGTGAGCGTGGTGCTGACAGCACCAAGTCAAGGGTTAAGATCCCCTTACCGGTCATCTTTTTAAATAAATAAATAAATAAATAAAAAATAAACCTAGATTTGTCTGACCACAAAGCCTGGGCTCTTAATTATACCTTAGAAATTAGGCTTGGAAATCCTAGAGAGTATCCTTGGCGCAGCATATAACATGGCATCCTGTTTCATTTTCTCTGGAATTTTGATCATGGATATTGATGAAAAAGGTACTGGAGTCCTCTCTGTTGAGATCCTGAGAACATATTTCTCAAATCCTTTCCTTTCATCTTGTTAAATCAGAATGAGAGCCAAGACCTATGTTGCAGTTACACAGTAACACTGCTAACAACTAATCAATGTCTACATTCACTTTATTGAGCTTAACTCACGTTACCCACATATCTGAAAGCCTATCCTCTTTCATAACAGAAAGAGCTTCAGCCAAAGTGCTCAAGGTCAAAATGTTAATAGATGAGAATTAAACTCATTAGCACCTCCTTCACTGTGAAGAAAGTTATTAAATTACTCCCAGCATGAGATTCTAAAGTTGAAAAAAAACCTTCAGTCTAATTTTTACCACTCCTCAAGCTCCTCAGGATGTGACCTAGAGGTCTGGGGGGAATGGGTGCCATGGTGAGACAAGGGTCTTTAAATTTAAGATTATTTTTTTAAAACTGTCAGTGAGTCTGGTATAAAGCCCTGGATAGAAAATTTCCCTTTCCCAGGCAATGACATTTCTGTTACTTAAATTTCCCCAAGGCCCTGATACACTTTCTTGCCCATTTCATACTAGAAAGTACTCAAGGCAGCAGAGATATTCTTAATCCCCCAGGATCATAACCTGCCTTTCAGAAGCTAAAACTCACACCTCCCCCTCCTAAGTCCTCAGCTCTCCTAAAGAAAAATTTTCATCTTTGGTTTCAACATTTTACAAGATAACATCTTTTTTTCCTTTGTGCATCTTAACCTCATTTTTATTATCCCTCTACCCACTATAAAAGTAATACACAGATTATAGTAAACTTGGACAATAAGGAAAATAAGAAACAAAATCATGCAATAGATTTTTCAAATCTATTATCTATGTTTTTTAGTTTGCCCTTTTGTGAGGATTCATCTGGGACTTTCTGGCATAAAGCAGCAAAAAAATAAATAAGTATCCTGAATTTGACCTCTTTGCAGAAAGATGTGACAACACAAAAGGGTGAGATGCTGCTCCTCCACCACCTAGACCACTGCCATTGGTAACCTAGTGGTTTCAAAATATTATAGAACAATGGGCCGGCCCAGTGGCACACTCGGTAGAGTGCGGCGCTTGGGAGTGCAGCGGCGCTCCCGCCGAGGGTTCGGATCCCATATAGAGACTGGTCTGCTCACTGGTTGAGCGCGGTGCAGGCGTGACACCGAGGGTTGCGATCCCGTTGCCAGTCGCGGTATGGGCGTGACACTGAGGGTCGCGATCCCGTTACCGGTCACGAAAAAAGACAAAAAGGAAAAAAAAATATTATAGAACAAAATGAGAGCTAAATTAAAGCTGAACAGAAAGAAAGGGCACCCATCTCAATTAGACAGCTGGCCTCAAAAAGCTCAATGCAAGCCTACTGAGGAGGATCCTTAAATAAGGCAGAGTAGCTGCTACCTCTCCTTGCCTCTGGGAAACACCAGCATGCCTTCATTCCTTAGAGGTAAAGGTTTTGAACAAGGGTAAAACCATGGCTGCCTATGTCAGAATTATGGGGGATGGGCTAGTCAATTCAAATTTGTTTTGGGGACCCAGGAATGATAACAAACTGTAGTATAACAAGCTCCCCAGGTGGATTTTATGTATACAATAGTTTGAGAACCACTGTCCTAGAGAGGAACATAACCAAGCTGTTACCACTTTAGATATCTACTCCTTTGTAAAACTTGAAAAAAACATATAGCTAAGAACAGGGGCCTGAGGAATAAAAATACCTGTTAAAAATCATACAGCTAACACTTTTTTGTACACAAAATGAGCCAGGAGTTGATAACACCAAGGTCAAAGGTTCTTATCGCTGTATTGGCCAGCTGCCAATAAATAAATAAATAAAATAAAATGAGCCAGGCACCGTTCTAAGTATTATTCAATGTATTATTTTATTTAATCTCCCATTGAAGTTGTTATCCCTATTTTACAGATTTAAAAAGAAAACGACGACAACAATGAAGAAGAAGACGAAGAAAGAACAGAAAGCTATACAGTGTGTCAAAAGTACCTTTTGACAGGGCAGTGGGGACAGAGCCTACAGTACTAGCAGAACACATATTCTCTCAATGGTGAATGATTTTGGATAGACAAGGTGCAGCTTCTCATTATGAGATGGAATTTGTGTTACAGAGCCTACAGTACTAGCAGAACACATATCTCTCAATGGTGAATGATTTTGGATAGACAAGGTGCAGCTTCTCATTATGAGATGGAATTTCAGATTACGGAAACTGTGAGGCAGAGGGAGAGGACATCAAAACAATTCCCTATATTATCATTTTATTGAGGGTCAGTTCTAGTCCTACAGAACAAATGGGCATTTGAGAAAGAAATGCAGCTTCTCTGTAATCTCAGGAAGGAGGAGTGTGGTCTGGTAAATCAAATCTTGGCTCTACCTACTTTTAGATCTTAAGTAAGACCATTTTCTCATCTGGAAAAACAAAAAATGGAAGCTTGGGCCAGATGATCTTGTACTTCTTCCCAAGTACAACACTGGATCCAATGACTCTTTTAACTGAATGTGTGCCAATGACTTATTTGAAAATTGGAACAAACCACATAATCAGCAGATTCCCCCCATTCAGATGAGCCTCGGCAAAGATGGTAGAAGTTAACACACCCTGGAGTATAGCTGCCACCTCTGCAAGATTCTGTGAGAAGATGGGAGTGGTCTGGACTTCCTAGCTAGAGTCACACTGAGTTTATCCATATCTACTTCTGAATCTGTGCTCCTGAATCTTCAGCCTGCTATAATCTGCTTACACCTGGATAACTGCAGTCTTGGCATTCTACCACTTGCTGATCAAGGCTCTTAACTTGAGTTAAAAGTAAATGAGCTTTTGTGTTCTTCTTTTCCCTTCATGTTTGTTTGATGAGATATGTTATTCTCTACTGTGGCTGCAAATAACCCAATTTCAACATCATTTTCTTAATGTAATCCATGCTATTATAAATTCCTAGTACCTAAGGAATTGGAATTACTGTTAGGAATGGTCAATGTTATTATCTTGAGAACCCTAAAAGAACAGTTTTGCAAAAAGAGGCTCTACTCCCCCCTCCCCTCCAAAAAAAGGGAAAAAAAAGAGGCTCTACCAATCTACCAGAGGCTATCCCAGGGTAGCATCAGCAACTATGAAACCCCCAACCCTGAGGCACCACATCCAGTTATACAGAAGCCAGATGTCATAAGCGATTACCAATTAAACACAGCAGTTCAGGCACCTGCTGTTTTCCTTCTTTCTTCATTGTACCCCTTTTAACTTTTTCCTATTCTTTTTTCTCTTTTTCTTTCTTTCCCCAATCTCATTGCTCTCCTCCCTACCCTGTCAATTACAAGGCTTTTCAAAGCCACCTATATGAGGACAAACATAATCCCCACTAGTAGCAAATTTTGTTATGGGAGACAATGCCTTTCTTGACCCTTCTGCCCAATTATCAAGTCATCTTATGCCCCGGAAAATTTTAATTTCTCAAATAATTCTACTATGTGCCTCTGGTCCCAAACCACCTCTACCAGCTTTATCTCTATCATTCACCTCCCTGCACACCAACTCCCCCTCCCCAACCAAAAGTTATCTCTATTGCCTAATAGCCTAAGTCCTTTTCTCTCGATGTTCTTACTACATAGAAGGCTTTTTACACTTTTTCCAACTGCCAGCAAACTCTAACAGATCATTAAAAACAGTTCATACAAGGCCGGCCCTGGCTCACTCGGGAGAGTGCGGTGCCGATAACACCAAGGCCACGGGTTCGGATCCTGTATAGAGATGGCCGGTTTGCTCACTGGCTGAGCGTGGTGCTGACAACACCAAGCCAAGGGTTGAGATCCCCTTACCGGTCATCTTTAAAAAAAAAAAAATAATAATAATAATAATAAAAATAGAATCTCATTCATGAGAGCGGAGTCTTCCCAGAATTTTACAAAACTTCCCCCAATAATTTAAGTTGATCTCACACCTAATTCAAAAGTGATTTTTTAAAAAAGCAACTTAATTTCATTGTTTCCAGGGTGTTCCACTTAGTTTTCATTGAAATAATAATTCTCGTTTTGCACTAATACAACATTTGGCATAATACTTAATTAAATTACATGATGACAGTTATGAGTACAACTGCATCATCAATGGGCTTGGGAACAAACACAAGTCAGTCATGGTGAGCATACAGAGGGCAGGTTCCACAGAGGAGTCCCCCGGCTCGTGCCAGGGTGTGTGGGCAAGTGCTAATGTACTCCACAGGGTGTATCTGGCAAGCACGTTCAGAAGAAATTGGTTAAGATAGTGTCAATAGTATTATGATCCCAATTTTGCAGGAGAGAAAACCAAGACACAGAGAGAAGTAACTTGCCCAAGTTCACAGCCAGTGGGACATGAAGCCAGAAGCCCTGCAGCCTACGTGACTCTCTTGAGAATTCACAAGGCACATTAGCACATTAAAGACCCTGCTGTGTCCCGCAGAAGAGGAACCTGTTTGATTCTGTCTAACTGATTTATTATAGCTTCCCATAACATCCTCCACCCCTTAAAAATATATATATATATAAAACCTTATATCTCAGAGATACCAGAGGCCAGTGGGAACCATATGGTAAAACCACGGACTTTCAACGCTTCTCACACTGACATGAACACAGATCTCCTGAAGATCTTGTTAAAATGCAAATTCTGCTTCAGTAGGTCTGGGGTGGAGCTTGAGAGCCTGCATTTCTCAAAAGCTCCCAGGTGATGCTGATAACTCTGGTCCATTCTTGGAGTAGCAAGAGTCTAGATCTTCACTGTCCAGTAGAAATACATGAGCCATATAGGGAGTTTAAGATTTTCTAGTAGGCACATTAAAAAGAAGTGAAAAGAAATAATTGACATTCATTTTAATATATTTTGTTTCACCCAATATAACAAAACTGAGCCGGTGGGCGCGAGGACGCCGCGCCACGTCTGTTCTTCCTGGGCATTGCATACAGGGGGATAACTTTTGTTCTCTGGGTTGTTGTTTTACAGAGTCAAGTAAATCGTTACGTTTTGGTTAACGTCCGAAAGCTTAGAAAGTAATTTGCTAAATATTTTTGTGGCTCCGATGGTCTGAGCTGTCGATTATGTGGTTAAATTTTAGGGGTGAGCTGGCCGGTTAACTCAGTTGATTAGAGCGTGGCCTTATAACGCCAAGGTCAAGAGTTCGGATTCCCGCAGTACTGGCCGCCGCCAAATAAGTAAATTTTAGGAGCAAAAATGAAATGGGCAACACCGATGTTTTTGCAGTTCCTAGCAAGGAGCGCTTGGAATGTGAAGAGGAATTTAGAGTGCTCACCGGCGAGCTTCTCTCTTTTGTGCTGGAATCTTACGTCAACCTTGGCAGTGTTTGTGGTAGCAGGGGGAATGCTGTCTGTTCAGAATTGGTTTAAGTTCGTACAAGAACCTAACAAGAGTCAAGCACTGATCTAAGACGCTGAGGATACAGTAACGAACAAAACAAAGTCTCTGCCTTTGTAAAAGTAGAATCTACTGGGAAGGGAAAGGAAACAAATGCATGAATACGTAACATGTCAAGTGGTGCTAAATACAATGGTAAAAAAGGGGTAGGGAGATATAGTAATGGTCTCTGTGCATGTAAGGGGAAAGGTGCTATTTTATATAGGATCTTCAGGAAACGCCTCACTGCTGAGGTGACATTTGAATAGATTTGAAGAAAGGGAGGAGCCCATGAAGGTACTCAATTATTTAACAAATATTTCCTAAGTAAGCACGTATTATGACAGGCATTGTTCTAAACATCAGTGACATAGTGAAGGAAACAGGCAGAACCTTTGAACTTATGGAGCTGAATGAGAGAGACTAATGATAAGTAAAACAATTTAAAATGTATAATGGATTAGCTAACAAGAAAAAAATAAACTAGGAAGGGGACAGGTGAGTAGGAGAAGGTGATGAAATTTTGGATAATTTTAGACTAGGTAAAGCCTCACTGAGTATGTAACACTTGAGAAAAATAAGTATGTAAAAGAAGAGCCATGCTATTATCTGCAAGAAACACAGGGAACAGGCCAATACAAAGGCCCTGAGCTTGGAGACAACCTGAAAAGTTAGAATAGCAAGAAAGCTAGTGGAAGTAAAGTGGAGTGACAGCGGGGAGGGGATGAGGCAATGGTAAAGTCTTTGGATTTTATTCTAAGTGAGTTGGGAAACCATTGGAAATGGTTTTTTGTTTGTTTTTATCATGACTCCATTTATTCAGGTGAAGTACAATAAACTGCCTCTGTTCCAGAATATTTCCAATGCTCATGTGTTAAACAGCTTTTTTTTTTTCTTTTTGGCGGCTGGCCAGCATGGGGATCCAAACCCTTGACCTTGCTGTTACAACATCATGCACTAACCAACTGAGCTAACCATCCAGCCCTATAATAACAATTTAAATGAAGCAAACTACAAAGAAAATGAATCAAGACAAAGGAAAACAAGCAATATTTACTTGAGCACATCCCAAAAGAGTAGGAAAATTGCATATGTTAACTTGAAAAAAATATGCCGAAGATGACAATACGGAATTTTTGATATTCAAAACAACTTTAAAGTCCTGCACGCCTTTTGGGTTTTGAGAATTTAACGGGTGGTAGTGGTAACTCATTAGGACAGTTCCTCCAGTAATGACAGTTTGTTTGTTTTTTTTAAGATGATGATTATTCTCCACCTACCAAGAGACCAAAGAGCAGTGAGCCACCGCAGCCACCAGTTACGGAACCTGCCAATGCTGGAAAACGAAAAGTGAGGGAGTTCAACTTTGGTAAGTTCTCAATTAAGTACGTGGACTTTTCCTTTATTTTCTTCTAAACTCTTGCTGATAAAAATTATAACATTCCTTACAGGGGGAAATGCCTTAAAATTTATTACTGCAGTATAATCTAATCTGTGGAAAGCCAAGTGCTTTTTGAAGTAATGTTACAGACATTGTTTAAACATAGTTTGGGCTTACCAAGCATAAGACAGTGTATCTTCTGATGTTTATTGCAGTTATTGTTGATGAGTTAATAGTGTTAATTAACTTAGTATTCAAGTATTTGTCTTAGCTTTAAAACCTTTTTTATTTAAGAAATACTTTACGGGGCCGGCCCGGTGGCGCACTGGATAGTGCGCCGCTTGAGAAGCGCGGCGGCGCTCCCGCCCGAGGGTTCGGATCCCACATACAGACCGGTTCCCGCTCACTGGCTGAGCGAGGCGCGGGAGCAACACCGAGGGTTGCGATCCCGTAGCCGGTCCCCGGTCCGGTACGGGGGCAACACTGAGGGTTGCGTTCCGTTGCTGGACACGGAAAAAGACAAAAGACAAAAAAAAAAAAAAAGAAATACTTTACACCTTGATTTTCTCTCTGTGACTGCCAGCTGCTAATCTAACTCCCAGGGGATGATGTATCCTATCAAAGGGACTAAATAAAATATTAGTGGCAAAATATGTTTGTGATTTATATTTTGATTAAATAGAATATTCAGCTTGTATACGTGAGGTCTCAGATATGCCTTTATTATGTGTGTCAGGCATATTCCAAAGCAGTTTACCGATCCAGTCTACTTTTTCTCATGTATTTGAAAGTACCATTCCCTAGAATAAGTTATTGGGACAGCTGGTTTACAATTCAGACTTGTTTGGAACCCTGGTGTCCTGGATGGCTTCTCTACCCACTGTGCTTTGCACTGAAAAGAATCACTGTATTGACATATTTCTGCCTTCAGGTTAAAGAAGTTGGCATAACAGTTTTCTGGATTTTCAAAACTATTGTACTCATAAATATTTCAGTATGTATCTTTTTTAGATTTTAAAATTCCTGTTTTAATTTAACCACAGTACCATTATCACACTCAACTTTGTCTTATAAGTTTTCTTTTTTAAAAAAAACAGCCTCTATGTTTGAATTAACATCCAAAATAAAGTTTGGTTGGTGTGTCTTTTAATCTTTTATTCTATAGCTTTCTTGTNACTAAGACAGCTGTGGAGTGTAGGATAAAGCCACATCTGTCTGGGCCTCAATTTCCCCTCAGGCCCTTACAATCTGCCTTTCTCCACATCTTCGCTGAGAAACTCATGTGCACTCAGGAACACACATCATTCTTTCTTAGTCCTCACGGTACTCCAGAGCCACCAAGAGAGGAGAATGCCCATCCTCTTCAAGCTTTTCTCGACGTGCACAGCGAGAAAGGCCCAATCCCATGCAAAGGCTTGAGACGCGGTCCCTCGAAACTCCTCTGGCAGGACGTCAGGGACACGCACTCAGGGCAGCCCTCCCCTGAGGCCTTCAGGGAGCCGCTATCCCCCAAGGCACGACGCGAAAGCTCGATCCCAGGCCCTGTGCAGCGGGACCCTCACGGTTTCTAGACCCTGAACCTCCGCGTCACTTTGCGTCTGATCTCTCCGCGCCAGAATCTGAGGGGGAGGCTGAGACCTCGCGCTCCTCTCAGCTCACTTGACACCTCAGGGGCCCTCTCCCGCCCATACTCACCTCTTGCTGAGCGGCCGGACCCTCACGGCCACCCGCACGTTCGCCATCCCTCGGCCACAACCCAAACCTGGCAGATCAACCCAGCGGCGGCATCCTCAGACTCAGCGCCAAGCCCAGCCCAAGCCCAGCTTCAGCCCCAGCCCAGCCAGGCCCCGCCCACCCCACGCGCCTCCGGGGACGCCCTAGCCCAAGCGTTCGCCATAGCCCCAGCGGG
>NW_007729615.1:231896-232204 GCF_000696425.1 Galeopterus variegatus | reverse complement strand
ACACCAAGCCAAGGGTTGAGATCCCCTTACCGGTCATCTTTAAAAAAAAAAAAAAAACAGTTCATACACCAACGCTTCCCTGACTTTCCAAACGTATGACTGTTAAAAAAGTGAAAAAAGAGAAGAAATTATGTGCTGGACACCGGATGCCTCAACTGCAGGATCAGTTCACCCACGAGAAAATGGGCACAAGGTCGTTGATGGAAGGGGTTAGAATAACTTCCCCTACTTTACAATTCTGTCCTTGACTAAGACAGCTGTGGAGTGTAGGATAAAGCCACATCTGTCTGGGCCTCAATTTCCCCTCA
>NW_007729615.1:223160-230155 GCF_000696425.1 Galeopterus variegatus | reverse complement strand
CTCCGGGGACGCCCTAGCCCAAGCGTTCGCCATAGCCCCAGCGGGGCGGGGCCTGCCGAGCCTCGGCCAATCCTGAGCCTGGTGGGCAGGAGGACGCCCGGCCCCGCCCCCCTCGCTCCTCCCGGCACACCGCCCGGGTCGCTCGCGACCAAGCGAGCGTCGCAGCGTGAGTGGGGCGGTGCCTGCCGAGCCTTGGCCAATCCTGAGCCGGTGGGCGCGAGGACGCCGCGCCACGTCTGTTCTTCCTGGGCATTGCATACAGGGGGATAACTTTTGTTCTCTGGGTTGTTGTTTTACAGAGTCAAGTAAATCGTTACGTTTTGGTTAACGTCCGAAAGCTTAGAAAGTAATTTGCTAAATATTTTTGTGGCTCCGATGGTCTGAGCTGTCGATTATGTGGTTAAATTTTAGGGGTGAGCTGGCCGGTTAACTCAGTTGATTAGAGCGTGGCCTTATAACGCCAAGGTCAAGAGTTCGGATTCCCGCAGTACTGGCCGCCGCCAAATAAGTAAATTTTAGGAGCAAAAATGAAATGGGCAACACCGATGTTTTTGCAGTTCCTAGCAAGGAGCGCTTGGAATGTGAAGAGGAATTTAGAGTGCTCACCGGCGAGCTTCTCTCTTTTGTGCTGGAATCTTACGTCAACCTTGGCAGTGTTTGTGGTAGCAGGGGGAATGCTGTCTGTTCAGAATTGGTTTAAGTTCGTACAAGAACCTAACAAGAGTCAAGCACTGATCTAAGACGCTGAGGATACAGTAACGAACAAAACAAAGTCTCTGCCTTTGTAAAAGTAGAATCTACTGGGAAGGGAAAGGAGACAAATGCATGAATACGTAACATGTCAAGTGGTGCTAAATACAATGGTAAAAAAGGGGTAGGGAGATATAGTAATGGTCTCTGTGCATGTAAGGGGAAAGGTGCTATTTTATATAGGATCTTCAGGAAACGCCTCACTGCTGAGGTGACATTTGAATAGATTTGAAGAAAGGGAGGAGCCCATGAAGGTACTCAATTATTTAACAAATATTTCCTAAGTAAGCACGTATTATGACAGGCATTGTTCTAAACATCAGTGACATAGTGAAGGAAACAGGCAGAACCTTTGAACTTATGGAGCTGAATGAGAGAGACTAATGATAAGTAAAACAATTTAACTAAAATGTATAATGGATTAGCTAACAAGAAAAAAATAAACTAGGAAGGGGACAGGTGAGTAGGAGAAGGTGATGAAATTTTGGATAATTTTAGACTAGGTAAAGCCTCACTGAGTATGTAACACTTGAGAAAAATAAGTATGTAAAAGAAGAGCCATGCTATTATCTGCAAGAAACACAGGGAACAGGCCAATACAAAGGCCCTGAGCTTGGAGACAACCTGAAAAGTTAGAATAGCAAGAAAGCTAGTGGAAGTAAAGTGGAGTGACAGCGGGGAGGGGATGAGGCAATGGTAAAGTCTTTGGATTTTATTCTAAGTGAGTTGGGAAACCATTGGAAATGGTTTTTTGTTTGTTTTTATCATGACTCCATTTATTCAGGTGAAGTACAATAAACTGCCTCTGTTCCAGAATATTTCCAATGCTCATGTGTTAAACAGCTTTTTTTTTTTCTTTTTGGCGGCTGGCCAGCATGGGGATCCAAACCCTTAACTTTGGTGTTACAAGGTGGTGGTCTAACCAACAGAGCTAACTGGCCAGCCCACACAGCTCATTTCAGAGGTAGCCTGAGTGGACTAAGATCAAAGGTCCATGCAGACAGCATTCTGCTATACTCTGATTTCCCCTCATTAAGTGGGGAATCAAGTGATTTCATTCACTTTTTTAAATATAGTCACTCAAGGTCTTGGAAAGTTTTGAGAAGAGTAAATGGTTTTTTGTTTTGTTTTTTGTTTTTGTTTTTATGGCAGCTGGCTGGTATAGGGATACAAATCCAAGATCTTGGTTTTAAAAGGCTGTGCTGTAACCAACTGAACTAACTAGTCAGCACTGATTCATATTTTTAAAAGATTACTCTGGCTGCTGTTTTAAAACTAGGAGGACAAGTAAGGAGGGATGGAAGCCCAGAGAGACCAGTCAGGAAGCTATTTTAGTACTCCAGTGGTAGTAATAGAAGCAGTGAGGTCTCAGATATGCCTTTATTATGTGTGTCAGGCATATTCCAAAGCAGTTTACCGATCCAGTCTACTTTTTCTCATGTATTTGAAAGTACCATTCCCTAGAATAAGTTATTGGGACAGCTGGTTTACAATTCAGACTTGTTTGGAACCCTGGTGTCCTGGATGGCTTCTCTACCCACTGTGCTTTGCACTGAAAAGAATCACTGTATTGACATATTTCTGCCTTCAGGTTAAAGAAGTTGGCATAACAGTTTTCTGGATTTTCAAAACTATTGTACTCATAAATATTTCAGTATGTATCTTTTTTAGATTTTAAAATTCCTGTTTTAATTTAACCACAGTACCATTATCACACTCAACTTTGTCTTATAAGTTTTCTTTTTTAAAAAAAACAGCCTCTATGTTTGAATTAACATCCAAAATAAAGTTTGGTTGGTGTGTCTTTTAATCTTTTATTCTATAGCTTTCTTGTCTCCTCCCCCCCACCCACGTGGCATTTATTCATTAAAGAAACTAAGCCATTTTCCTGTAAATTGCCAGCAGACTAGATTTTGCACATTAATCCCTGTGGTGAAATTTAAATGTTGTTCTGTCCTCTGTATTTCCTGTAAATGATAGTTCGATCCAAAGACTTCATTAAATCAATATGCACCTGTCTTTTTGTGCTATTTACAACTGCCAGTGGTCATCATCTGACTCATTAGGCCATCATTTCATTAGGGTTTGCAAAGTGGTGACACTCTAGTGTTATCCCTCTTTATGAGCTAAATTACTTATGTAAAGAGCAACTTCTCAATAATTTGAACTGTGAGGTACAGTTCACACAGCAAAGGGAAGACAAATGCCTGATTCTTTCCCTTTATTTACCAGTTTTCAAAATAAGTTGGTTTCCTAGCACTCTCCAAAGACAGCTAAGATTTTTTTTAGTATAATTATAAATTCACAGATTTAAGCATATTTGATTTGCTTCAGCCCATTATAGTTACTACTTCTATTGATAGTAAAAAGTCCAAGTTTGGTCAGTGGGAGCCTCACTGCCTTTTTCTTTTTTTTTGGCACCTGGCTGGTAAGGGGATCCAAACCCTTGGCCTTGGTGTTATAACACTGCCCTCTAACCAACTAATCTAACTGCCCAGCACCTCATTGACTTTTAACTCAGCCCCAGTAGTCTTCGATAGCTTCCTTTATTTCTGGTGTGACAAGATGTTCCAAGTTCACCTTGGACATTTCCTACCCAACTATGAAATCAGCCATTTCTTCAAGGAGTTCTAGTTCCTGTTAGTAGGAAACACTATTTAGAGGCCATGATCTAGGTGCTCAAAGCTATTGGGTTTGATTTGATCTTAGGACTTTCTTCCAGCTGAAAACTTTAAATTCAGGACCACAGAGTTTTTACTTAGCCTAAATCTGACGTCTATATATACCGTTTTCCATGCTGCTCTAATTATTACAACAAAATTACTCATATACTTTATCTCAAAGTATACTCACACTTTCAGAATAATAATATCAACACTATCACCAATAACAAGAGTACTGATAACAATGTTTTTTTTTTCAGTTGTTTTGTCCTTAGAGAATATCCCACTAGGAATATTCAAATTTACTGAAATTTAAAGTCACTTGAAATAACTACTTCAATTTATTATACCACAAACTTGGTATACAGACATTTGTTTCATTTTGCTTTGAATTTTAGGGATACTTTAATTTTGTTTTATAATTATGTAATATATTTTTACATGGTTCCAAAGTCAAATTTACAAAACAAGATCTATTCAGAGAAGTCCAGCTTCTACCCTATTCCTCCCACACTGTTGCCTCTCCCCAAAAGGTAACCATGCTTTTTCAGTTTTTAACACACACACACACAAACATCCCCCTTGCTTGGGTAAGCAGTAACATATAACACACTATTCTGCTTTACTTTTTTAACTTTACAGTAGACCCTGGAAAACACCTCATATTACATGCACAATGACCCTAGATAGGTAAAATATCTGAGCATTTTGCAAGGTAAACCTGTGCCTTTTTCTTTGCCTGTTCCTATGCCAGTGAACGTACTCAGGAATTGTTATTGATCAAAAATAAGTGTATGTTGCTGTCCTGAGGTAAATTGGTTTTTCATAAGGAAAAGCACTTAACTAAAGCAGAGAAATTAAGTGTAGAGTCTCCTTGAAAATGTAATCTCACCTCAGCTTTTAGGAAATGAATGGCATTTCACTTTGTAGTCTTCCATATTAAGAAAATAAAGTGGTTCTAAGTCTAAATTAAGGTATTTAACTCTCGTAGGCAACATTAGAGGTCTATAACATTAAGTCTCCCAGGGAAGGTTGATAAACTGATAATGGGACTCTTCTGTTCTTATCATATAATCTTTTCCTACAAACATTTATAAGCATACTTTTCCAAAAGGAGAGAATATAACTTGGGAATGGGAAAGGAAAAATAGGATGTGATCTGCTTATCTCTAATTATAACAACTGTTTTAGTAAACTCATTCACATTAGTGGATGCCCTAAATTGTGAAATAAATCTTTTATGTAAATTCATTTGTTTTACAGACATCTGAGGAAATCCCACAATACACTAAATAGCTTTATTAATATCTCAACTCTATTCTAGGTTTTGCATGTCAAGAAAACTTTTAGGATCTCCTATTTCTCAGATTGCCTTCCTGACTTAAGGGTTAAGAGGATAAGTCAGGGTGCAGGACTGGCAGAGTCACAGAACAGAGAAAGGAGTAAAATAAGAAAAATGCTAGAAAAACCAGGCAGCACCTCAATTCCTGGAGAATCATCTTCACAAATTGGCATATTATTATGCTGGAAGTAAATGTACAAATCTCACATACTTCTCCTGGTGTGAAAAATGACATTCCAGAGCTAACTTTGATCAGCACTTAAGGACTCTAGAATATAGTACTAAATTAGCTTTTCTCTTCCAGGTAGACCCCACACTTAACTTACTTTAAGCTTTTGTTAGATAGTTCGTATGCCTGTACTGTGTAAGCTGAACAGAGAATCTGTCCTTTATATGACTTAGGATTCAGACTAGGACCACAGAATTTTAGAAATTACAGACTTATTTTTATATTTTGAAAAAGACATAATAGAAAACAAAAATAAAAAACAACCAGGCATATCAATATTTGTAATATGTGTATTGTACATGTATATATTTGTAATATATCTGATATTAATATATGCAGTATATTTATAAACTAATATTGGAAATGACATGAAGAAAAAGTATAGTTGCATATTTTGAAACCCAAGCTGGGCATGAACAGATATCTGATGAAATACAACTTAAGGGCTTTGCTTAAGTGTCTAGGTAATGTTCAAGATATTACAACCAGTCTTCTATATCCCTTTTGCAAAAGCCAGCAAAGTAGGCTTCAAAACATTATCCCCGTTGTTTTAGCAGGCTATTTTTTTTTTCAGTGATAATACTGCTTCCTTATAAACAACTACTTTACTCATCACTGTTGAATTCTTCTTGTGTTAAGACTGTGATGAATACAAGATTTGGTGAACCTCTGTGATGCAGAGAATGTAACAGTATAAAAAACTGATCAGTAAAAAAACCGATGCACATATTTTAAAGCAAAACAGAACCCTAAGTCTGAAAATAAAGCAAGCCAAGGGTATACTACTCATACAAATGAGTACATACAGAGGTAGTTAGTATCAATATTCCATTCCCTATTTTACAGATAATAATCTTAGATAGATAAAATATGTGAGCATTTTGCAAGGTAAACCTCTAAAGTTTTACCACAATGTGCCTTTTTCTATGTATTGCTCTACCTTTCTTATGTATTCCTAAGGCTTCTCAGGAATTGCTTAGTGTGTCAGGGTCCCCAAAACTATCCCCAGGTTCAATGATTTGCTAAGAGGACTCACAGGACTCAGCATATCATCATGCTCACAGTTATCATTTATTATAGCAAAAGCATACAAAGCCAAATAGCAAAGGGAAAATGTGCATGGAGCAAAGCCTGAGAAAAACCAGGCACAAGCTTCCAGAGTCTTCTGCCAGTGGAATCACACAGGATGTGCTTCATTCCCCCAGCCACCAAACTGTGACAATATGTGTGAAATCTTGTCTACCAGAGAAGCTTGTCAGAGATGCAGTGTCCAGGGTTTTTACTGGAGGCTGGTCACATAGGTACCTTCTACTTAGCATGTACCAAACTTCTAGACTCCCAGAAGGAAAGCGGGTATTCAGCATAAAGCACACTGTACAAACAGCTTAGTCTTACCAGTGAGAGTGGAGGGAACCCTCCTGCCATGGTCTAATTATGTCCCCCAAAGTTCATATGGTTCTACTCTCATAAATGGATTAATACTGTTATCATGGGAGTGGGTTAGTTATCTCTGGAGCGGGCTCCTGATAAAAGGATAACTTCAGCCACATTTCTCTCTCACACACATGCTTTCACTCATGATGTGATGCCTTCCACCATGGTATGATCCTCACCAGATGCCAGCACCATGCTCTTGGGACTTCCCAGCATTCAGAACTGTGAGCCAAATAAACTTAGTTTCTTTATAAATTACCCAATCTGTGGTGTTCTGTTACAGCAGCAGAAAATGGACTAAGACACCTCCCAATATTAAGTTCCCAGATGTGCCAGCCAAGGACCAATCTCATAAGCAGACTTTTCAAAGGATAAGTCAGGCCTGTTATATTAGTCTTTTCTGCATACTTAGTGACAATCCCACAGGAATAATCACCATAGATATTTTCTGATTCAAGAAGACTCTTCTAAGGGCCGGCCCGTGGCTCCCTCAGGAGAGTGAGGTGCTGATAACAGCAAGGCCACGGGTTCGGATCCCATATAGGGATGGCCGGTTCACTCACTGGCTGAGCGTGGT
>NW_007729615.1:214192-222162 GCF_000696425.1 Galeopterus variegatus | reverse complement strand
AAAAAAAAAAAAAAAAAAAAAAAAAAAAGAAGACTCTTGTAATTCAGAATCATGCATTTTAAAAAAAGATATATTAGAGAATTTGTTGCCTGAGAAATGGTTAATTCACTTATGTTTTAATAAATTGTCATAGCTGTATTTGATCTTCACTAGTTTTACTGAAAAGTGGAATGAAAATATATGAAAAACAAAAGCCTATAAATACCCATAATAATTGACTAGAAATGAACTTCACTTGACTACATATAATTAAACAGAAATAAAGCTGATGATCACTTAGCATTAACAGTTTGGACATGAACTTTAGAAGCAAAAGGTAAAGGAGGCATTATTATGTCATGTTTTTTAAGAGAATTTTCTTCAGCTAATATTTTGGGGATAGAAGAGGAAACTTCCTTTTGTTGTTCTCGCCACTTAAGTATATTCTCTGCCAATTCTTCTGTCTCAGTCACCAAAATATCCATCTCTGCTAAAGCTTTGCTCTGTATCATTTGAAAGAGAAAATAGGAGAGAAATTACATCTGTCATTAATTCATTATCATACATCACAAATCGTTATGATACCAAAAGTTAACACCTGATTTACAATACACACCTTTTTACAATACACACCTTCTCTTTGAGTTCACCTCTCCTTTGTCTTTAATGATTACCTTGATGCAGATGACCCTCACTCTATACCATCAAACCTAACCTCCTTCCTAAAATTCAGTTCCACATTTAAGTCTGTGGCAATCTCCATCTGGATGCATACTTGATATCTCAAACTCAATTTAACTACACTTCAACAAAGATTGAACATTTACTACACATTCAAGACATGTCACAAAACAAACCCATTAACTTCTTTAACCTGTACTTGATCCTACTCACTCTCACACCACCCAGGCTAGAAACTTCATTACCTTGGATGTGTACTTTGTCCCAATAGCAGCCAAGTTCTAGAAATTTAACCTCCAAAATCTAAAAATTCTATACAATCCTTTGTATTCCTATGCTTTAACTATTTTATCTGAATGACTGTAATTAGTCTCCAAGTTTCTTTGCCTTTGGTTTCTCTGCCTAGTCCTCTAACCCGGAGCTGATCAAACTTTAATGTGCATAGGAATCACCTGAGGAACTGTTAAAATGTAGATCCTGATTCTGAAGGTCTAGGGTAAATAAAATCTGCAGCTCTGCATTTTTTACAAGCTTCCAGGTGACTGATGCTTTCTGTCCCTACTTGGAGTAGCAAGGCTCAGTTTACACTACCCAATATTTTCTCCATGATTAAGGCACAGTTCTGATCAAGTCACTCCTCTGTGCCTTTCACTAAAAAAAAATTTTAAACAAAAATTCATTCAGTGGCTCCCTGGTACTCAGACAGTAAAGTCAAAAGTTCTCAGTCTGGTTTTCAAGGCATTCCATAAACCAGCCCTGAGTAATCTCCCCCTTAATACTTTTAGGCATCAGCCAAAGTGAACTACCACTTTGCCCCCAAACTACCTGGGTGCTCTTTCATGTCTTTCTTCACACTGTTGCTTTTGGCCAAACTATTTTTTCTGATGCAGGTCCAAATTTTACTGATTCTTCAAGATAAAGCTCACCACTAACTCCTATATAAAACTTTATTTAGGCAGCTGGCCAGTTAGCTCAGTTGGTTAGCGCACAGTGTTATAATACCAAGGTCAAGAGTTCAAATCCGTGGATGCCCATACTAGCCAGCCACAAAACAAAATACAAAAACTTTATCGAAGTCTTCCTGCCTCCTTATCCTATTTCCAATCCCCCTAAACCGGAAGTAATTCTTCCTGTCTCTGTGTTCAATAGATAGCATCTCTTTATAATTCTATGCCGTACTTATTACGCAAATACAATCCTATAAAGTAGAAAATACGTATCTTATAGCTGTCTCACCAAATCTTGAGAATTTGAGGGTAGGAATTGGTCATATCTATCTTTCACAATAAAAGTAGCATAGCCCTTTAACAATGAAGATAACAAATGTTGGATCGAAATAACTTAAAATGACTTCCAAAGAAAAATGATGTAAAAAAGAAAAAGCTTCTTGACTTTAAAAATAATTAGCTCGTAATATTAACCATATAAACAAGATCACACATTTGAGATTCTAGTATAAAAGAACTAAAGACATATATTAATACTCACCATTTTCTTTAGATTAGTATCTAAATGAGGGATATTTCTAATTGTTTCAAGATGAGTTTCTAATCTTTCAATGAAAGTCACAGCCATCTCCAGCAAATGTACTATATATCTGAAAGAGAAGAAAAAAGTCAACTATTATTTTTTTAGTTTAATTATTTTGTGTTCTCTTTCTTTTCAGTTAGGGCTTTTAATTTGAGATAAGAGAATTACCATCAACCTAATGAGCCAATAACAACCTTCCTGCATTCATGGAAATATCAGTGATAAAGAAAGGTCCTTCTCTTTCCCTTTAAGCAAGACTTAACTTGTCATCCAAATAGAAAAAGGGAAAGAAACAACACTAATCATATATGGAACCCAACCTAACGTTAGACAAACCTCAATGTTACTAATTTTCTAAGTGAAGACATTTCCTTAGATAAAATCTCATTCCATTTGAATCTACTTATCAGTGAAGAGTGAAGACAATAAGGATAAATTTACTTCATTGAAAGAGTCTACACACAAATTTACTTTGAAACTTTGCATTTGCAAAATGCTTTAAAATCATTACTTGGTGGTTCTTTGATGTAGTATAATATATACATTAATAGTATATACTGTGCTGAATAGATACTGAATATAGCCACAAGAATGGGGTTTTGTATATTTATTTTTTTACTACAAAATAAAAATTTTGACACCAGGGTCAACTGGTGAGGTACTAGTGGAGAAAACTAGCAATCAGATCCCCAGGTACTTGCTTCTTTATTTTATTATTTATTGTTGATAATAAGCTACATTTTCAATTTGATACTTGTAATGCTCTTTTGAGATAGAGTGCAATAGAAATCATCCCCATTCTATGAACTGGGAAACTGAGACAAAAATTTAAATCATTTGCCCAAGAATTTGAGGAATATAAAAACAGTAGAGATGAGACCAGAATTCAGTTTCTTCCTCCCTTATTTGACATTGTTTTTATCTGTCCCTGTTAAACCCCAACAAAATTTTTACATACAGGCAACATTAACTCAATAAATTTACTTCACAGAAAACAGTCTATATATAATAAAAACGATTTTTACTCACCTTGCTACATGTTATGGATCTAATTTCTTTCATTAAAGTCATAGTTTATAACTCCCAAAACACAATGGGCAAAAGAAGTTCTTTCTTTTCACCATAGTATAATTCTTTAAAAGCAAAAGATTCTCTCTCAATGTGTCAACATTAATAATGTTAACAAATACAATCAATGATATATTGTTTCATGAATTATGCTACAAAGTAACTTCTAGTATAAAGCAAAACTACCCTCAGAAAACATGTGTGACTATTAATTTCTACTTTTCAGTCTAACCTGTGATATACAGCTTCAATAGGTAAGTTTTCCTGGCACATGGGTTTCAACAGTCTTTGCCTGAGGGACCGCTTCTCTTTTAGCACCGTTTCCAAATGATTATTCATGCTTTGCAGAGAATGACACTTCTGAGCTAAAAAAACCAGAAATACTAATTATAATTAGCAACAAGACAAGTTTTGGAATCACTAATAATTTCTTCTTTGCTTTGGTTTGACATTACCAATGTCAAAATTAATCCCACCATTTCTCTCTTCAATATCTCCCCTTTGCTATCTTTATTATTTTCAACAACTTTCTCTTGCTTTTCCTACTGACAACCAAATCTAATGCTAAATTCTTTCTCTGTGTTTCTCAGCTCTACCTCCTATTCAGTTTTTATAGCCAGAGCCATTTTCTTCACATAAAGTCTCTTTTCCTATCCCTGCCTCTTACATTCTACATGGCAACATTAAAAAAACCAGTCATCTTACAAGCTATTTCTGGTTATCTCAGTAGTTTTCTTGGAATTCAGTTAATGGCTGCCAACTGCCCCTTTTTTTTTTATAGTTTTAAGCTGAAAAAATTCAGGGCTGGCCATTTAGCTCAGTTGGTTAGAGCATGGTGCTGATAACACCAAGGTCCAGCGTTTGATCCATCCCTGTACTGGCCAGTCACCTAAAAAAACAAACAAAAAAACCCCTTCTCCCTGAAAAAATTCAAACTTACAGAAAAGTTCAGTAAACTCCTCTATACATTTCACCTAGACTAATTATTAACATTTGACTACATTTTCTTTTTTTCCTCTTTCTTTCTCTCTCCACACACACACACACACAATTTTTGCTGACCTATTTGAGAATAAGTTGCAGACAGCATGATCTTTTACCCCTAAAACTTCAGTATTATATTTCCCAAGAATAGAAATATTTTCTTTTTTTTTTTTTTTAAAGATGGCCAGTAAGGGGATCTTAACCCTTGACTTGGTGTTGTCAGCAAGTGAGCTAAATAGCCATTCCTATATAGGGATCCGAACCCGTGGCCTTGGTGTTATCAGCACCACACTCTCCCAAGTGAGCCACAGGCCGGCCCGAAATATTATCTTATACAATTACAGTATATTATCAAATTAAGGAAATGTAACATTGATATAATACTGCCAATCTTCAATCAGCCCATATTTAAACATCACCATGTGTTCCACTAATGTCCTTTTCAACAACAAAAAAATTTTTCTGATCAAATGTTCAATTCATGATCATACAGTGCTTTAGTTGTCATGTTCCCTTAGTCACCTTTAATCTGGAAAATTCCTCAGCCTTTGTCTTTTAAATTCTCCTGACTTTGAGGAGCCAAATTGGTCACTTTTTATGCTATTTGCACTAGTCAAGCCAACAGGACTTCTACTTGAACATAGAAATAGAAGACTTTGTTAGCTTTGGGGCAACACCTGGAAAAACTGTTATATCATAATTTTGCTGCCTGGTGCTTACTTACAGTAATCCAAGAAAAAGTTGAAATTCCAGTGATTACCCACTTAATCTACTTACCCAAAAAGAAAGGACGAACGACATCTGCTGTATCCTTTTCTAGTTTCAGCAGTTCAATTTCCAGGTTTTTCTACATTAGGAACAAAAGTAACATTTAGTTCATTCAGAAAGTATCCTGAAGCTAAAGGCTTAAACTTTGATAAAAATGGGTAACCCAGGAACACGCTACAAGGAGTATATTCCTTGAGACGGGGGGACGATTTGTTATAAAAGCTCTGCTGCTACTACTGTTACAACTACTAACCACTACTATTACTAAGACTACTACTATTAACTACTATGTAGTGGATTGAATTATGTTCCCCCAAAACTCATGGAAGCTTGAACTGAATCCCCCACGTTTTATGTATTACAAACTTAGCCCCCCACTGTGACGGTTAAGAGGGTGGAAAATCCTGTTATGGTAATTGAAAGGTGGAGCCTTGAAGAGATGATTGGATTGTAGGACCGTGCCTAGTGAATGGATTAAAAATGGTGGTCAGGGGTGTGGTTCTGAAGGCTTTAAAAGAAGAGGAGAGTCTGTCTTGCTCTCTGGGCTTCCACCATCTTGCAATGGGAGACCCCTGGGTCACTGTTGCCACCACCAGATGGACTTTGGACTTCCCAGCTTCAGAAACTGTAAACAATAAATTTTGTTTTCTTATAAATTACTCAGTTCCACGTATTTTGTTATAAGCAACACAAAACAGACTAATACATACTACAAGTGGACACCTATCCAGCTATGTACCAGACGACTGTTCTAAGTTCAAAATAACTGCTGTTTGAACCAATAAAGTTTTGTTGTACTATAAGTAGAAAGTGAAAAGTTCAATCTAATTTACCTGGTAGATTTCAGCTTGAGTATTTGTGATCTGCTGTAGCCTGGAGAAGTTTACAAAACAAGAAGCTGTTTTCTTAGATATGTTTAACATCTCCTATTGGTAAAAGAAAGTGGAAAGCAGCAGTATATTACAAAAAGTTTCTGTGTACACTGGAATAGTGTGCCCATGGATCTAAAATATGAGAATATATTATGTCCAACACTGCCCCTGAACATGAAGCACAGGAGTAAAACAGCAATGTGTATTTCCTGTTTTTAGAACTTTCACTATCACAAATACCTTGACCAAACATTTAAGAACAATAAAAGAAACAAACAAGACAATCATTTTGTACTGTTTCCTAAAGTACCATATATAATACATTGGTATTACTGATGGCTTCTCAGAGGATTCTAAGATGAGGTTGCTGGAGAATCACCTCTACCTTTCCAAATGACCCAGGCCTAATGTCTCTGACCTTCCTGGGGCTAAAATAAAACAATTTTCCCCAATGGAATCACTTACCTAATTCATTAAATGACCTTGACTGGCTACAAGTCATTCATACTGTCTCTGTTCTCACTCTCTTAGATAAAGGAACGTTTGTGTCCAGACATAATCACTCTTCCAAAAAAGCTACCCTGTTGGGCCGGCCCGTGGCTCACTTGGGAGAGTGCGGTGCTGATAACACCGAGGCCAGGGGTTCGGATCCTATATAAGGATGGCCGGTTAGCTCACTGGTGTGCGTGGTGCTGACATCACCAAGTCAAGGGTTAAGATCCCCTTACCGGTCATCTTTAAAAAAAAAAAAGACAGGGTACCTCTTTTGTAACACATGAAAATTACATAAAAATTCAAACTTCAGAGTCTAGAATGGAAGTTTACAACTTCTCTCATTCATTTACGTATTATCTCTGGATGCTTTTATACTATAAGTGCCTAGTTGAATAGCTGCAATCATATGGTCTACAAAGCCTCAAATATTTATACTCTCTGGCCCTTCATAACCAAAAGTTCACTGACTTACGATAACCAATCTTACAAACACTTAGTTAAGTTAGGCAATGGAAGATACGATGAATGAAACAAGCTCTCTACCCTCAAGAGGCTCATGATGGATGGGGAGGAAAAGGTATTTTAGATAGAAGGAACAAAACATTATAAATGGTCAATAATTGTCAGTATTAACACATGAGAGAAAAAGGGAAAGATGAAGCTGGAAACAGTTTTCTACATAATCATAGAAGACCTTGAGTGCTATGCTTAAGCAATCACAATGCAGAACATGGAAGCAACTGAATGATTTCTGGTGAAGAAGTGATATAATCATATATAATGCTCATTTTAGAAATTAATGGGGTAGCATGAAAAATAAAACTAATGGACAGCCAGGGGCTAGAGGGAGAAGAGGGGGAATGACTGCTCAACGAGTACGGGGTTTCCATTTGGGATGATGAAAAAAGTTTTGAAAATAGTTGCACAACATTGTGAATATACTTACTGCCACTGAGTTGCAAACTTTAAGATGGTTAAAATGGTAAATTTTATGTTATGTGTATTTTACCACACACACACACACACACAAGCAACAACCTGGTAACTAGCCAACATAAACAACATAAAACAAAAAATCTAGCCGAGAGATAAACTAAAGGTTGGACATTTAAACAGATGGCTACTACAATAATCCAAGTGAGATGATGAAAATGTGACTAGGTCAGTAGCAGTTAAGGCAATGAAGGCAGAGATATGAATTCCTGCGAAGACAAAATTGACAAGTCCTAGTTGATACGGGGAATGAGGGATAAAGTTGAGTCAATATTGACTCCAAGGATTCTACTTCAAGTTACTAGACAGAGAGTCGTGCCATCCGCCGAGGTAGGTAACACAAGATATTTTACTAATGGCAATACTGAGGACCAGGGAGGGTATTAGTCCAACTTCACATGTCAGTGTGTGTCAGGGCAGAAGTGAGAACATATCTAATCTACTGCCTTTCCATCATATCAGCCTCTCTTACTTTTCTTTCTTTTCTTTTTGGTAGAAGGTTAAAAAGTAAAACATCTCCCACATCACTTTTTTAATTTTTTTTTTTTAAAGATGACCGGTAAGGGGATCTTAACCCTTGACTTGGTGTTGTCAGCACCA
>NW_007729615.1:212686-213625 GCF_000696425.1 Galeopterus variegatus | reverse complement strand
CACTGGGGCAAAAGGACCCTAAAAATGAAAAGATCCTGAGAAAAAGAAGTCTGTTTAGGGTATTTCTATCTATTCTGTTGCTAGGCACAAGAAAAAGCTGAAATTCAGAAACTTTAATACTTAATATAAAAATCCTGATAACACTGTGTACTTTATACATATATAAACTTGTAATCTGTGGGTAACCTTTCTTCTTTTTTTCTGTCATTTCTTTTTAATACTGAATTCTAGCTGAGGGACATCAAAAGGGAGGCAGTATAGCAGAGAAGAGAAGAGGCTCTTAAATGGGGAAAAGGGTGCAGAGGAGGGCAGGACAGAAGTTGAGAAAATAGAATTAGTAGATTCTGAAGTTTTTTGTAGGTTCACATCCTTATGTTACACATTGCCAATAGAGGAAGCTTTGATCATAACTTACTCAAGCTTGCCGGAAAAACATCTAGCATGTAAGGCCACTAAAGCAGTCCTAGGGGCATAAACTAAAGCAAATACTCTATTATCTTACAGTTAACCCTACCTTTCTCTCACCAAATCATTCTCCAATGACTAGATCAAAAGAACAAAGTTCAAACTATGTTTTCTAGAAGAGTTGTATAAAATAGCAATTCTAGGCATCACTTTTAATTTTTAATGCACATGAATGATGTGCACTAAATGGATGGACTGTTTAAAAGGATCATATGACAAATCATTTTGAAAGAACTGGTGCTAAATTCTTCTAATAAAAATAGGTTTTCATATGTAAAGTTTGCTTAAAGTAAAATCAACCTAGAAATCTGTAAATAGTTCCTTAATTGGGACTAGCTGTGCAGTAAGATTGTAAGAGGGTCTTAAGGAGCTATACAGTGGCAAATGTTAACTTTGTTAAAACAGGTAACTGACGGGCTGGCCTGTGGCTCACTCAGGAGAGTGCGGTGCTGATAACACCAAGGCCCCGGGTTC
>NW_007729615.1:208409-212100 GCF_000696425.1 Galeopterus variegatus | reverse complement strand
AACAAACAAACAAACAAACAAAAAAAAAAACAGGTAACTGACTAATTAACGTACTTGAGAGACAGCAGGATCATCACCTCCCTCCCAACAACCACCACACCAAAAGTGAGCTCACTCATCAATGGACTAAAATTCTTTCAAGGGTGCCTTACTTTTTTGGTTTAGGCATTTATATTTCCTACCAACACTTTCTAGAGGGATACTAAGCCTAAATGTCCTACAGTATGAGTTTACCAAATTATTTTGTGACAATAAAATTGTACATTACAAGAGAGTACTAAGTAACTTGGCCAGAAGAAAACACCGAAGAGAAGTGAGGAAGGATTCAACTGGCCAGTGCTGTGGTCGCTGGTTAACTAGGACCACCTGAAATCCCTGAACATGACACTGTCTTCAACAAAAGTTTAAAATCTTTCAAGATAATATCACAGTATATTATCACAGTTCATCTTAAACGATGACACAATGTGTCAGAAAAGGGATAGCTCTGGGATCTAATTCTATCTCACTAGTTGAGTGACCTTGGGCAAGTTTCCTGGTCTTTTAGGCCTATGTTTCTTAATATAAAAAATACTGCTAGGTATTAGAAGTCTTTAATGACTCTAAGTACAAAAAGTTGCATTTTTTCCTTATATCTTCCATCTTATTTATACTGCTACTTTCTGCAGATGAGTTTACCTTTTAACTTTTCTGTTTCCTTTTTAATGAAATTCCTCAACTTCCTCTTTATATCAAAATTTCTTTTCCTCGATCTCAATGTCCTTGATTCCACATTCCCCGTTCCCTTCTGTTACTTCTGCCTCTTGTATTCCACTATTCCTTCACATGTTCAATTTCTCCTTGTATTGGCTCCTTCCTCCTGACCTATGAACATGCCCTTCTTACCCATTGGGCTCTTCTTACCCAACCTAAGCCATGCCTTGGGCTAATCCCTCTTTTCTCTTCTTCTTAAAGTTAATCTCTTCCTCCATTCACGTTTCAAGGTCTTTTATGTCTCTTTCACCAATACTCTTTTTTTCCTCCCTTTAAAGATATAAATAAATAAACAAACAAATAAATAAAAACTGCTTCTGGCGCCTTCGGTACACAGCGCCTCCCGCTCCAAATATGCTTCAATTCCTCCCACAAACGACAGTTGCTGGGAATGCTTGTTTAATTACCTAGCCGTATTTCCCAACCCCATCGCACACTACAATTTAGAGGCGGTTATCAGTGAACGAAAAAAAGCAGAGGAACACTGGTCTATCTTATCTCCCACAAACTGGCCTGGGACAATTTGCCTGCAGACACTCAAAACAAAGTCTACTCAGAACACCATCTACTCATGCCCTGTTTCGAAGAGCCCACGGCAGAATGATCACTGCTGTTGCCTTAGAAGGGGCTCTATCCGCCCTTACGCTAGTACAGCCCCAACCAGCACCTTCAAACTCTTCTGCAGCCAGCAGCACCATCTCACAGCCATATTCTGTCGCCAACGTAGGCACCCCTTTGATGACGCTACTGCCGTCAACACGCACCTGACTGACCACCCCCGAAGCTACGAAGTGACCCAGCAGTAGCCCAGCGGCGTTTGGCTCGGACTCCGGGTCCCTGGGGCTGGCGGCAGCCATGGCTCAGACGCACCTCCCCGTTGGCGCCCAGAGTGAGCGGAAAGCTGGGCAAACGCGCGGCGCGCCTCGATGACGTCACAGGGCGTTCCCACCTGGGCTGAAGCCCGAGGAGTGCATCCCAGGCTGGCGCGGGTGCCGGCCCCCACTGCGGACCCCTCTGTCAGACCAGCTGTAGAAGGCGAGTCCGGGGCTCCCTGATCTTCCATAGGCTTTCAGAGGCTCCTGGCCTCGGCATAGCTGCAAAAGCGGCAGGGCTTGGTATTCAGGCTGTCTGTTCTCTTTCTTCCTTGCCATTCTTGGGCTGGCCCCCCGGATCCAGGGATCGGCGAGAGGTGACAGCTGGTGTGGGAGACCCAGCCGGGAGGTCGACGGGGTGGCTGTGTGCCTGGACTGGGCGGTGACAGCTGCGCTTCTTTCCCGCAGGGACCTTAGCCGCGGCGCTACGATGGGAAACAGTGCTCTCCGCGCTCATGTGGAAACGGCGCAGAAAACTGGTGTCTTTCAGCTTAAGGACCGTGGATTGACCGAGGTGAGACTGGCAGGGACCCAACTAGGGAACTTAAGGGGAGAGGGACGGCGGGGGCGACGAAGTTAATTGGTGAGGGATTCTCCACGCTGTGAACTCCTTCTCCAGTTCCCCTCAGAGTTGCAGAAGCTGACGAGCAATCTCAGGACCATCGACTTGTCCAACAACAAGATCGAGAGCCTACCGCCTTTGCTGATAGGGAAGTTCACTCTGTTGAAGAGCCTCTCCCTGAACAACAACAAATTGAGTATGGCTTTTGCGCCTGGGAGGCTTTTGCGCCTGGGAAGCTTTTGCTAGTGATCCGCTGTTAGGAAGGGTGGTCTTCTCTTGCAAGCCTGCTTTTTGTTGTTATTGTTATGAAACCGTTCAGAGGGCTCAAGATGTAGAATGTCAGAGTCCTTGAAGCTTTCTACCTCTTGTAATTACATCTACAAGCCTCCTTGGGTGGTATAATGATTGTTACTGGGTTAATTTGGACTTGAAAGGGAAGAACATCTTTGGGATGTGATGTAAATAGACCTACCTAATTTGAAAGGAGGGATGGAATAGGAAGGGGAGGATCTTCCAAATCTCACAAATTACTTTTGCATTGTGCCTAGACCCCTTTACAAAAGGAGCCCATTAAAATCTCACAAATTACTTTTGCATTGTGCCTAGACCCCTTTACACATAAATGCTCTCCTGCATTTTGATGCTACCCTTACCTTCTGAAGACTATGTAGGTAAAATGCAATACCCAAAAATGGCACATGTGGGAATTATATGTATATTAACAAGAGATGAAGCAGGCTGCCATATGGTCTTTATAAACTTCATAAAAGGTGTTTTTAGCTCTATCAAATTCAGGTTTTAAAAAAATTTTCTTTGCCAGCTGCTCTTCCTGATGAGTTATGCAATCTGAAAAAACTAGAGACGCTAAGCCTAAACAACAATCACCTGAGAGAGCTGCCATCTACCTTTGGGCAACTGTCTGCCCTCAAGACCTTGGGACTCTCTGGGAACCAACTGGGAGCACTACCACCACAACTTTGTAGCCTACAGCACCTGGATGTGGTGGATCTCTCCAAGAACCAGATTCGGAGTATACCTGACATAGTGGGGGAGCTGCAGGTCATCGAACTCAATCTCAACCAGAACCAGGTCTAGAGCTTATGGTTTTTTCCTACAGCATGTTTGGGTTTATGGTCTCCTGATAACCTCTAGTTCCCTAAATTGTCATCATGGAGCTAGGTATCAGAGGCTAGATGAGAGGTATATTCTATAGACTAAACTAATTTTAAAGCACAAAATGCCATGGAGTTAGTTGGGACACAGGATACGTTTGTTGAGTAGGTGTTTTGGAGAAGGTAGGATGGATAACAGACAGACATAATTTCAGAAATTAAATTACCATCTCACAAATCTTGAAGAGTTCTTCAGATCCTCCTCAAGTAAGCCCCTAATCATCTAGTGATGTCGGGGATATAGAATGGAAATGAGGCTTAAACTTACAGGATTTGAGAGTCAGACATAAAATTTCAGGGTTTTTTTTTTTTTTTTTTTTTTTTCCTTTTTA
>NW_007729615.1:197604-207435 GCF_000696425.1 Galeopterus variegatus | reverse complement strand
TTTAAAGCACAAAATGCCATGGAGTTAGTTGGGACACAGGATACGTTTGTTGAGTAGGTGTTTTGGAGAAGGTAGGATGGATAACAGACAGACATAATTTCAGAAATTAAATTACCATCTCACAAATCTTGAAGAGTTCTTCAGATCCTCCTCAAGTAAGCCCCTAATCATCTAGTGATGTCGGGGATATAGAATGGAAATGAGGCTTAAACTTACAGGATTTGAGAGTCAGAAAAAAAATTTCAGGGTTTTTTTTTTTTTTTTTTTTTTTTCCTTTTTACATCTTTGTAAAGTGTTGTCCTGCTTTTACTCAAACCTTAAGTGATAGGCTTCCTAAAGATAGCTCTTTTTCATTGTTGGACAGCTTTAATTACATCTGAAATTTGTTTCCATTACTTTGGAAGTTTTTTTGGTTAATATTTATCCATCTAGAGAAAATCCAAAGATTGTCGTCTAGGCATAAGGCACAAATAATGAAACGTTAAACATTGTGACACTGGGTGGCCTTTAGTTTTTCTAGTGTCTGTGCTTCTCTATGTGCATGGTCCGACACAGTAGCCACTAGCCACATGTGGCTATTACTGTTCTGGATTGTAGTGAACTTACATTATGATGAAATTCAGTCTCTTAAGATTAGCCTCATTTTTTTCCTTAGAGTGGATATTCTTTTTTTTGCTGGCCGGTATAGGGATCAAACCCTGGACCTTGGTGTTATCACACCATACTCTAAACAGCTGAGCTGACTGGTCAGCGTAGAGTGGATATTCTTGTATGTTCTTGAGCTTTTTGGAAAAAAACTGAATTGGTTAAGCAGCAAGTATTACTTGAAGACTTACTCCACATTCATCTCTGTTGATGCCTTAGTCATTGGTTCTCTGACTTCGGTGTGCATCAAAATAACCAGGAGAGCTCATTTAAAGAGATCACTGGGCCCCCACCGTTTCTGATTCAGTAGGTCTGAGATACTGAATTTCTACTAAGTTTCCAGGTGATGGGCTGAGATACCAGGCAAAATCAATATAATTTAGTGACTTGGAACATTTAAAGGGCAAAAGAGGTGAATGAGTCCAAGACAACTGATTGGTATTGAGCTTCAGGTCCTTAAAGAACAGTGGTGGTAGTGAGAATGGATATGCCGAGTCGGTTCTGGTGAATCATCTAAACAGAAATGTTTTGCTGAAAGTTGGAGACATAGGAGTGGAATAGAGATGAGTAGATATGAGTGTAGATACCAATTCTGAGGTCTTAACAGAAGTGATGGCTTTAAGAATGAATAAGCTTTCTAGGAGAGTTTTAAGAGAATCAAATATGAACTATTAGGGACTGCTGCTAAAATGTCCATAGGAACAAAAAGGGAAGCTAAAAATCAGGAATATTTCAAAAGATAGAAAGAAAAACCAAGTACCCATGCACAAGAAGAGGGAGTTTCAAGGAAGGGATAGACAGTACAGTTAAATGCAACAGGGAATGAGGACAGTGTATCCTTGATGTTGGTAGTAAAGTGGTCAATAACTGTCTTACACATAAAACATTGGCAGTAAATGTACCAAAATATTTATGGTGGTTATTTCTGGATGGCTGATTACAGGTAAACTTTTTCCTTTAAACTGTGTGATTCTCAAATTTTCTTTAATAAACACACAGTGCTTTTATTATTTAAAAAATTTTGTTTCCAAAAAGCCACTGGTGACCTTCAAAAAGGCATTTTTTTTAAGTGGAGGAGTAGTAACAGAAGCTAGATAACAGAGGCTTCTGGAGTGAGTAGGTAGTGAGAAAATGGGGGCGGTAAAAGAAAGGAGAACTAGGACAAATAGTCAAGTAAAGATGTTTTGTTTTAATATATTAAAAATAACCATTATAGTGCTTATGCTTTTTCCTGTTATTCTTATGTTGTTCAATAGATATCTCAGATCTCAGTAAAGATATCTTGCTGTCCTCGCCTTAAAGTTCTTCGGCTGGAAGAGAACTGTCTTGAGCTCAGCATGCTTCCACGGAGCATCCTCAGTGATTCCCAGATCTGTCTGCTTGCTGTGGAAGGCAATCTTTTTGAAATAAAGAAACTTCGAGAACTGGAAGGCTATGATAAGGTATGTATTAGTGTAGTACTACATTTGTAGTCACTACCCTAGAGAAGAAAATGATGAAGTAGCCCCCATGAATGTTTATAGCTAATGTCAACAGGATTTATTTTTCCCATTTTGGAGGTGGATTATAAGAACTGGTCAAATGATATTGTGCCAAGATGACTTTTTCTCTATAGATATCTTATTGTAAAGCATTTTTGTCTTTTGAAGTATTCCATTAAAATACACAACAAATTTTAAAAATATGCTTAAAATTAGCACTTAGAATAGGTAGATTTTGTAGGAAATGAAGGACCATACCCAGTAAAAACTAAAATAGAAATAGAAATATATATATAAACGTAAGTAGCAAATAGCTAGGTTTATACTTGCCATGCCAAACTACCACATATATATTATTCTTTCACGGTTTTTAGTACATGGAGAGGTTCACGGCCACAAAGAAGAAGTTTGCATGATGTTCTCCAGGACCACAGGAACCCTATAGAACACGGACTTGGAACCTCTGTTGGAATCTGGCTAAATCAAAGCCTCCTGTTTCTGTCAAGGATACCTGCAGTAAGGAGATGACACTCCAGGAGATATTTCAATGATCTTTTTCCTTTTCAGGAATTATTTCAGATAAGCTAAAAGAAGAGGAATCAGGAGACAGGAATAATCTTCCAATTTGAGTCATGGATAGGGCAATGGACAATGGTGATCTTCAATACCATCATTAGTTTGGCTTTAAGAAACCAGTAGCTAGTTGCTATTTATATGATGGGGGTGGGGGGCTGCCTGGTAACAAAATAGCTCCACACCACAGCTTGAGATTTCCTTTAGTGTCAGTGTGTGAGCCTTCATAAAGTCAGCTGCCATTCCACCTCTGTGTAAACACTTCATATTTTTATGAAATTCAAATAATTTGTGAGAAACTGCTATGGCTAAGCTAAGATTTATGATCTCAGTCCATCAGTTCAATTGTAGTGTTCGTACTTGGAATTTAGGATGTAAATATGTGACTCCATCTTGATTAAAAGTGCACCTTGTCAGAGAAGTAGCAACACAACACTAAGAGATGTTCCTTAAGGCTGCAGTAGCAAATTCTTTACTATTGCAGGTGCCTTATTGGTAGAGGGCTCTAAAGAGCTATAACCATATATGCAACACTTGTAAGATAAAAGAGATTTTAATAATCAAGATTTTCCTGAAGCTTTGTTGGAAATAATGTTTTATTTCTGGTAATCTTTCCCCCTTTTTGTATTTATAACTCTACTAATCAAATTTCCTATCAAGAAACCATTGCTACGATATTTAAAAAAAACCTATATTATCAAGTTTATTCTCTGAATGAGAGAATAAATGAAATAAAGAATTATTAATGAACTTTGGCTGAAAGCAAACATTGCTACGATATTTAAAAAAAACCTATATTATCAAGTTTATTCTCTGAATGAGAGAATAAACGAAATAAAGAATTATTAATGAACTTTGGCTGAAAGCAAACTTAATCCTTTAAAGGAAGAAGACAGGAGAACTTAAACCTGTAAATGGTCCTTTGTTCTTTGAAAGTAAACTCCTTAGGAAGAAATGTTTCATGCTTTTATTCAGGTTGCATGAGTAGTGAAATGCCTTTATGTGACTGATGATAAACATTTTGTAGTACTGGAACCATACTTATTAAGAAAATCTGAAGGTACAAAGGTAGAGGATTTCAGATTGTCACTGACACGGATATTAGAAAGCTACCATTTTGGTCACTTTCTGAAGTTTTATCTTAGCTAAGGAGCTATTAACCATAATACTGACACTTCTCAATAATGGTTAAACCTATCTTAACCATTAAGCCAAGATATCACAAGACCTACTTTTTAATCTATATGAGGAAGACTCTCTGACCTTCAATCTGGTTGTTATTTTCTGTTTTTCAATTTGGGGAGGGATGGGGGTGCTAGTTTATCAGTATCAGTTGATGAGATTTTTTTCTAAATTTAAATGTTTCATTTATTAATCTTATTGATCCATTGGACAATTAATATTACTCTATTTTATCCATACTTCTCATCTAATAAGTCAGAACTTATAATTTAACAATTTAGATGTTCGCATTTAATTATTAGTTTAATCCTCACCCCACTATAAGAATCAGTAACTACAACCCTTCACAACTTAGATCCAGCCTTATTTCCAGATACCCTCTCTTCACTCTCATTTGCCTGCCCAGCATATCAGTTTATTCTCCTTAAACTCATGGTGGAGTCTCTTTTTCCTCTGCCTTTATATTGTTCACTCAATCAGGAATGCCCTCTCTCCCTAACATTCTCCTTTCCTATGTCTAAAGCTCTTCCCTAAGTCTAAGCCGAATTAACTGCTCCCCCATCTGTTACTATAACACTTCTTGCATTCTATATTTATCTGTCTCTTGCTAGACTGAACTATTTGAAGGCAGGGGTCATATAAAGTAATATGCTCAGAGTGATAGTAAACAAGATTTAGACTTAAATATGAGCTAAAGGGGGCCGGCCCGTGGCTCACTCGGGAGAGTGCGGTGCTGATAACACCAAGGCCACGGGTTCGGATCCCATATAGGGATGGCCAGTTGGCTCACTGGGTGAGCGTGGTGCTGACAACACCAAGTCAAGGGTTAAGATCCCCTTACCGGTCATCTTTTAAAAAATAAAAAAATAAAAATAAATAAATATGAGCTAAAAAAAAGTAGCTTGACTTGTGGTCTGAAAACCCAGATTCTAGTTTGGCTATCAGCCGTAAGTCACCTAAATTTTTATTTTTTTAATTTTTATTCATTTATTTATTTTAAAGATGCCGGTAAGGGGATCTTAACCCTTGACTTGGTGTTGTCATCATTACGCTCTCTGAAGTGAGCTAACCGGCTATCCCTATATAGGGATCCAAACCCGTGGCCTTGGTGTTATCAGCACCACACTCTCCCACGTGAGCCACAGGATGGCCCCTCACCTAAATTTTTTAGAGCTTGGTTTGGAAGTCAGTGTAATATACTAAGATCATAGATCTTGGAGTGAGAAAGACCAAGGTTTGAATCCAGATTCTGTCATTAACTAGCTTTATAAATTTGAGCAATTTATTCATCTGTAATATTCTCCTACCTCTACGGTATGTTACAAGGTTATGGTGAAAGACACATTCAAAGCACTTTACATAGTGCCCATGACAGAGTAAGCACTCAATAAATCATGTTATTTATCTCACCTGTAAGGCATGAAAGTAGAATTTAGCAAGTTGTATAGAAATAGAAGGCTTGGAGCAGACACTACATTAAAAGGATTAAAAATGGCTAGAGGATAAGGAACTTTGAATATCAATCTAAGAAATATAAATCTGATTAGGAACGTAACTGGGATAACCTAGAATTTTAGTGAGAGAGTGACCTAAAGAAAACAGCATTCAAAGAAGTTAATTCTAAGTGCAATTGAGTGTGGGATGTCTGGGAGGTAGATGTTTAAGGTGATATTTATAATCCATACGACATGGACAGATCTAAAGTTGAAGTGTGGAAACAAAGGATGAGTTAAAAATGAAGCAAAATGTAGTCACAGCTATAGAGGATAAAGATCATTGTCATTATAAGACTAGAAACTTGAAGCTTACTGTTTAAAAAAGAAAATTAAGTTCAGTGGCAGATACTGTTTTTTTTACCTGCTTAGTTATAGGTTAATATTATGCTCAAGGTCACGCAACTAGTAAATAAGCCAAAATTTGAACCAAGGTGAACTTATGTTAACCACTTTAAAAGTAATAGAAACAAGTTTCCAGACAATGTTACAGGAGAAGATGAGAAAAAGCTTTAAGTCAACAGCTTCTGTTGCTAATACATTATGAGCTTCTATGGCCTCACCTCTCTTCTCTTCTCAGTAGCAGAAGCTGTGGAAAAGTTTGTAATCTGGAATCCATGGATGGGCTTTCAAGACCTCCATGATTCTCATTTATGCATGATTCACATTTCCGTGCCTGTTTCTCTGGGAAGAGGGGCTGTGTTGTCTTTCATCAAATTCACAAAGGGATTCGTGACCAAAAAAGAGCTCCACTAGAGAGAGAAGAGCGGCTATCATTTATCAAGCTCTTACATTTGCCAAGCACTGTTCTATGTGCTTTACATGTATTAGCACTCTAAGCATTACAACACTATGAGGTAGGAATTATTAATCCCCATTTACAGACAAGGAAACTAAGATACAGAAATGGGCTTACAGTCACTCTAGCCACCACAATTTGGTGCCTTAGCTCATGCTTTTAACTAATTATACTGTGAGGTGCAGAATATTGGCATCCTCAGAACTAGGTCTTTTAGCCAAAACACTGTTAAATTTTTTTGGTGTGGGGGGGGGACTGGCTGGTGTTACAAACTTTTGACCTTGGTGTTACAACACTGTGCTCTAAAAAAAAAAAGAAAAGAATTTTTTTTTCCTTTAAGTGCTTTTAGGAAGGGCATTTAGGTAAAATCCCCACTATTTTCCACCTTCTTACTTTATATATCTACTGTCATCTGCCAAACTACTCATTCTGACATGGAGCATTTCTATTAAAGAGGGCCTGAGTCTCACTTTATTTAAAAGTTTTTCTTCTACAGCTTTTGAAAGTTCCCATGTTAACTGTATTTTCTCCAGTGAGTGGATTGTAGCTCTCACTTTGAAACATTATCCTTTCAGTCACTAGTGTATTTAAGCTCAAATGAATTAAACACTAGTAATGATTAAAATGAATCTCATGACAAATCATAGAAAAGTCCTGTCAATATTTCCAATAAAAATTGGAAGGATGCTACAGACAGCTTTCTATTGGAATGTTTCTTGATTTTTGGACTTTTGTTTTACTCAATTTGTTAAACAAGAGTTGATGGAATTACAGCCCCCACAATAACAGTCATAGAAACATATTACCTCTTTGAAAGAACAATACCATTAGTTAGTTATAAAATTTAATTGTTAGGATCAAGCAGTGGTTGTTAGTCAAACCAGTCCACACTGATAGCTTTAAAGTGTGCAGATGTTAGTTTTTAAATGTGACAGATACCAATCAGATTTTCATAACACTGTTCAGGATCTACATAAAATTGATTCTGGACATAGTTCAATACAAAAGGCTAAGTGAAATGACAGTGCAAGCATCAATAATTAAACCAAGGGTGTAATTTTCCAAATCACTTCTAGTAAGACAGAATAAATTCAAACTTTTTTAAAGTCTAAAGCTACATAAAACTCCAAGCAATCTATTTTTCTGCCTGAGATCAAAATAAGTTTCCTTTTTCCTATCTAAACATAATTCTTGGCATTGAGGTAAATCTGCATTCATGTGATATATGGTGCCAAACTTTCCAAAAAAATTTTAATCCCTGCTTTAAAGAGAAATTCTCATGTTACACATATATATTTACATATTTTTGAGGTTAATAGGCCTGTAATGGGACCATGATACTACTACTAATATGAAAATAAAAAGGCCATTCATTTATACAAAGTGTTCCTAAATGGTGCAATATGAAATGGGATCACAAAATCTATGTACATATATAAAATACTAAGAGTTCAGAAATTAAGCTCACTTTAAGATAACTCATTCTATTCTTCTCTTTGGAGTAGAGGTTGCAAAACTGTGATGTACAACAAAAATATTGTGTATAAAAAGCTCCAAAACCAAGCATTAGCTTAAATTGGCAATAACTGCAACTTAAATTAAAAACTAAACTCAACTAGATCTTTACTGTGGATATTCAACTTTCTGCTTTGTGGCCTGCAAGTTTCTACTGAGTGTAAAAGCTCTTCTTGTTAAACCTCTTATCTGTCACCTCTGCCCCCACCACAAAAACACACCAACACCAACACCACCTATACAGCTTCCTTCTTCATGGTTGTCTTTGGCAATGCTTCCAAATCTTGAAAGCAAAAGAACCTGCTGAAGTACATGAGGAGGATGAAAACACTACATGTGATGTATGAAAACCTATGTAAGAGTATGTACTGAGAAAGAAAATACTAGAAAGCTGAGTGAGCAGCAGTATACCCTCAAGAGAAACAGAGAAAATAGGAAGACTGTTACTCCTCTAGCCCTTCTTCCACACTATCTCCCGATTAGAAGAGTGGGACCAAATTTCAAAATCTGAAAAGGTAACAACTTTGGAAGAGGAGCTAGAGAAGTGAATAAATGATAAAGAAGTACAGCAGTAACTTTAGCTGTCAATGAGTTTCTTTGCTCTGACATTGGCATTATCAATACGATCTTTGTTGGTGTCAGCCTGAAAAAAAGAAACAGATACTAGCATTACTTCACAAGGTAAGTCACTCTAATAATAGTTAAATTTTATACACTTGTAATAATAGACACAATGAAAAAATTCTAGAAACATTTGATGTCGTATTACAAAACTCATTTTGGGCAAGAAGTGACAGAATATGAAATTCACTTGGAAAACCCCTGGTATATAAACAGGACATAAGTATAACAGAACAACTTGCCAGTATTTCATCCATTCTATAACATGTTTTTTCATAGTTTAACATATCTGAAACTGGGATGCATCATATAATCAATGGCACTTTTGATGCAATGAAATATAAGAATGTTCTTCTCTGTTATAGATCTGGACCTTGTGGGAGTCCTCTGAACTGAATCATAGAATCTCATCTGGAGCTATCCTAAGTCTAACCCAGAGAGAATGAAATAACCTTCCCAAAGATCTCTGGAACATGTATTACCACCCACATCAATATCGGAATTAAAATGATCGGTAATATGTAGTCTAAACCCAGACTATTATCTTATGAGGCATTATTTACTTTGATTTTCACATACTGACTCTTTCATGAGATGAGTATTCAGGAACTTACTAACTTGTTATTTAACAAATAAAACTCCAAAAGCTAACTTACTCATTCAGGGGAAAAAAAAAAAAAAAAAAAAAAAAGCACACTCAAACGATAGAGAAGATTCTAAGCTTCGTGTGTGAAGGTTTAAGTAAAATCACTTCATTCTAAGACTATGGTTTTATAGTGAACCAACTGCCATGAGCAAGAGATGAGAGGACTTGGCTCTTGTTTCTTGATGTGTTAGAACTGCTGCTTCATCAAAACTGTAAGAACTGTGAGGACAGAATCTTACCCTATTGTTTTCCCTTGACGTATCTAACACAGATGTCCATTACTAACACATTGGATTGGATGTCTCATTTTCCTGTGGCAATAAAAAGCTTTACCTTCTCTGTGATCCGTGTTATTTGTTGATTTTGAGCTTCAATTTCATTGCCCATGTCCAGGGCCATGTTTTTTAGATTTCCCAGGATACTGCCCACTTGAGTCAGGTTCTCTTCCATTTCATCTTCTCTGGCATCATTAGTTATACTATCACAAAAAGACAGTTAATTCAGTACTTCCTGTTGAATTAAAATGGACCAAGTCTGGATTTAATTTTCATAAAAATAAGCAAAATGAGTCTTAGCAAGTGTTAGATCCAAGGGAATGTACATTACTATTCTTGGGAAACATTCTATAGTAAAAAGTGAAAGACTGATCAAGGACAGCAGTGTTTTAAAGTGATGTAAGAGAAAATTATGAAACAACTGTAGAACAGTGTTTCTAAAAGTGTGATTCCCAGCATCTCCTGGGAACTTAGTAGGCATGGGAACATGCTAATTCTCACACTCCACTCCAGATCTACTGAATCAGAAACTGTAAGTGGATCTTAGCAATATGTGTTCTTCTTTTTTTTTTTGACTGGTAAAGGGGATCATAACCCCTGG
>NW_007729615.1:195847-197038 GCF_000696425.1 Galeopterus variegatus | reverse complement strand
CCAGTGAGCACACTGGCCATCCCTATATAGGATCTGAACCCGTGGCCTTGGCGCTACCAGCGCTGCACTCTCCTGAGTGAGCCACGGGGCCGGCCCAACAATCTGTGTTTTAATAAGCCCCCAAGTGATTCTAATGCATGCTTAAGTCTGAAGACCCACTGCTTTGAAACAGAGGTTGGAAAACTGGCACAAGGGCCAAATCTGGCATGCCACCCGATTTTGTATATAAAGTTTTATCAAACATAGCCATTCTCATTGGTTTATGTATTGTTTAAGGCTGATTTCACTGTACAACAACAGAATTGAGTAATTGCAAACTGTATGGCCTGAAAAATCTGAAATTATTACTATCTGGACCTTTGTAGATATCCTTCCAGGAATCTAGCTGACCCCTGCTCTAGATGATACATTTTAAAACATATTTTTCCTATTTATGAAGTAAAACATGCCCCCTACTTCAGTAATCTAGAAACTACTGAAAAGTATAGACAAAAGTTAATCCCATTATCCAAGGGCAACCACCACAGTCAATATTTTGTCAGAAGGCAAGTTTTTAAATGCATTTTTAAAATGGAATAAATACTATTTCTATTTGATAAGTTAAGGTTCATGTACAGGTGCACCCAATCTCCTAAGTGAGCCATTCATTAGGAAAGGTGTAGAAATACTGGGAGGAGCTGGCATACCGTTTAATGTATCCACCACTGGCTGCTCCTGTGGTTGGTTGCTGAGGCTGACCATTTGTCACCGGGCCTGGCTGCTTAGATATTACATTGCTAGGTGAATTGTCTCCACCATCTCCCCATGTTGTCTTATAGGCCTTAGTAGACTCAAAGTTCTTCACCCTGTATAATAAGAGTCAGGAGTTTGGAGAGAGAGTGAAAAGCAGGAGAGGGAGAGATAATTATTAGTGCTTGTTATGTTGAGGATGACCCTAACACCTTTAGTAGATAAGCTGCACACAGCTAAATATTATCTACACTGTGCTCCATGGCAGTATGGGATAGGAAAAGATAAATTAGGTAAACCCACTGACATTAAAACATTTTTTAAAGGTCCAAATACTACTTCTACCAAATCCTCACTAAACTGTTAGCAAGTAGTAGCAAAATGCAATTATTTGGTTTTTCAGGTTTCGTTATCCTATAACACTCTCTAGAAAGAGGTTAATGCATACTAGAAAAAAAAAAA
>NW_007729615.1:192847-194732 GCF_000696425.1 Galeopterus variegatus | reverse complement strand
CCGCACCTCGCTCACTGAGTGGGAACCGGTCTGTATGTGGGATCCGAACCCTCGGCGGGAGCGCCACCACACTCTCAAGCGGCGCACTGTAGCAGTGCGCCACCGGGCCGGCCCTAGTTTTTGCTTTTTTATAAACAAAAACAAAGTAATAAGTTGCTATAATATTGGTCTCTAATTTATTCCACATTATACCTTAATGAAGAAGTTTCAAAATTGCAAAAATTGCAAAGGCAGAGAAGAGATTTTATGAAAAAAGTGGCTCCTTTCTTAATAGGCATGTACACTTTCATTTTTGGCAAACCTAGAACTGGATCTTAGACCTTAATCATTAAAGCTACAGAAAGAGTACTACTACTTTTTTTGTCAGAGGTACTGCAAATGTAAACAAATTTATGAATACTGAAGAGCTAGTCCCTTTCTTGGTTCCACTTTAAGTTCTCACAATTAACTATGCTATTTTGTTTTACTAATTAATTGATTGATTTATAAATAACCCATGTTAAATTTTTCCTGGAACAAGGTGGGATATACATTTTTTAAATGGATATTTTTCATATAATTATCTGTTAATTTGGTGAAACCAATTTATGTGTATTCTTTGTTTATAAAAGATAGGTCCCAGGCAAAATTCTAAAGCAGAGTAATAGCTACTAAACAAAATAAAAAATTTATCAGAAAGTTAATACCAAAAGAATTAACAGAGGTGTTCTAAGTGGAGCTTTTTTTTTTTTTTGTCTTTTTCCGTGTCCGGCAACGGTTCGCAACCCTCAGTGTTGCCCCCGTACCGGACCGGGACCGGCAACGGGATCGCAACCCTCGGTGTTGCCCCCGCGCCTTGCTCAGCCAGTGAGCGGGAACCGGTCTGTATGTGGGATCCGAACCCTCGGCGGGAGCGCCACCACGCTTCCCAAGCGGCGCACTAGTGCAGTGCGCCACCGGGCCGGCCCCTAAGTGGAGCTTTTATTAGGATGTCAGCTTGTGAAACAGGTGGAAGAGAAAAGGTTGTAATTCAAAAGTGACAAATGAAATGCTATGTTACAGAGAATCTTAGCACAGAAAAAGGAGTAGACTTGGCCAGGACTTATAGACTCCTGGTCTATCAAGGGATACACAATATATATGCTCCAACCTCTTTCCCAACCTTAAGAGGCAAGACTTGAAATTGTTTAAATTTATGAGAATTCTTCCACAATTAGCTATAATGGGTATAAGATGCAAATGAATCATTTTAACATGATAATGTGAATGAGTTTCGATTAAGCATAGTCTATAACAAAGAATCAGATTGGTTATCAAACTCTGTTCCCTTTAAAAGGGCTGGATCTTTGAAGGGCTGGATCTTCCATTATCAAGGGGAAAAGATACAAAAAGCTGACTTTGAATTTTTCCAGCTTTGCACTGGGTTGGCATGTTTACTTTCAAATGGGTTGGGGAAAAAACTGCACTTTTCATGCAGTTATGATAGGTTCTGCAAGTTTATAGGGGTGATTTTAAAACACTGTTGATATCTTATCTTCAGCCTCATGATAACTCCTTGTCTCTCTTTCGGCACCTCCAGTCCAGGTAATATCATGTGTTTGCTCAAGACCCTGCCACTTGCCAATACCCTGGAGCTTCCCCCACTAACTTGGAACAGCCTTGAAAGTTAGCTGTTTTTAAGACATTGCCAGGTAGGTGCCTACCTAAGTTCATAAAGTAAAAAAATGTTTAAAAATATAATAATGGGGCCAGCCCATGGCTCACTCGGGAGAGTGTGGTGCTGATAACACCAAGGCCACAGGTTCGGATCCCATATAGGGATGGCTGCTTAGCTCACTGGGTGAGCATGGTGCTGACAACACCAAGTCAAGGATTAAGATCCCCTTACCGGTCATCTTTAAAAAAA